>NC_058130.1:114568700-114598637 GCF_016433145.1 Gracilinanus agilis | reverse complement strand
TATATATATATATATATATAGCTGGTTAGAATGTGGCAGGGAGGAAAGGGGCACTAGATTTGGAAACAGAGGCACTGACTTTGAATACTAGCCCTGCTTATTGCTGGGCAAGCCATTAAACTTGGAGATTCAGTTTCCTCATCTGTAAAATGGAAGAAAGAGGATGAATCAAATGTTCTTTCAGGTTTTTTGTGAGTCTAGTACGTCTTGTCTTTCTCACATCACGTAGATGGCAAACTTATCTACAGTCTTTTGCCAAAGGACAGTGGTGGCAAACCTATGGGATGGGTGCCAAAGATGGCCTGCAGAGCACTTTCTGTGGGCATGTGGCTGTCCTACTCGCCAACCCCACCCCCTGAGTTTGTTGAGGCAGAGGGACTTGGGTAGAGCTGCTCCCCTCCCCCTCTCCACTGTGTATGAGAACATATTTTCACATTCCCTGCCCCTCTGCTCAGAAGTCCAATGGGAGTGCACAGGGAGTAAGGTGAACGACTCACCGGGGCAGAGCTGGAGGAGATCGAAGTGCTGGGGCCACTTCCCTCCGCCTCTCTACACTGGCTGAGGATATTCCTCACTTCACCCACCCCTCTGCCCAGCAGCTCAATGGGAGTGCTTTCTCCCTCCTCTGCCTGGGGTAAGAGGTGGGGGCATGCCTGGCACTCAGTGGAGGGGAGAGGCATGACACAAGATCTCTGATGAGGGGTGGGCATGGCACTCCATCTCTAAAAGGTTTGTCATCACTGCCATGGGAGAATTTGGATGGATTTTGTACAAATGATTGTTAAATCTTTCTGAATTTCTGTCTTCTTTTTGATTCTGTTTCCACAGGCTCAATTTTTTTTTTCATATTGTTTCTTTCCACAGGGGCAATTGGTCAATGAAAACATTTTCTGCACGTTTATAGCTCCTCTACCTCTCAATAATAGCTTCTGCATAGCTAAGAACCTCTGTGGCATTTAAATTTAATTGATATGCAATTTTCTAAATGTTTTCCACATCCTCTTCACGTGACAGACAATATTTTATTCATCTGATTTCTTGAACAGTCATGCTCTGTTCTCTATTTAGTTACTGTACTCCTTGGAATTTTCCAAGAAACTGATGTGGTGTTAATGTCGATTCAATTAAATGAATTTGATCAATATTTATTAAGTATCTACTAGAGCAGGCATAGGGAGATGAAGACAAAAAAAGAACAATTTCTGTCCTCCAAGATGTTATCTTTTCTCAAGGGATATAGTATTTGCATAGATAAGTGAATATGGAGTAATTTCTGGAGAGCAAAGGACTAACAACCATGAAGATCTGAAAAGGCTTTGGGTAGGAGCTAATGAATCCCCTGCTAAGCCCTAAGGGATCAGAACTGGGGAGGGAAGCATTCAAGGCTAAGGGGACAGCATATACAAAGAAGGTTATAAAGGGAAAATGGCGGCATGCTGAATTTGAAGAAGAGCTAGTAGGCCAGGTTTGGTTGGAATACAGGCTGTATGAAGAGTGGTTAATAAGAAATAAGCCCAGAATTGTAGGGAGGAACATATTGTCAAAGGTTTTAAATACTAGGGTGAAGAATTTGGTTTTTGGTCAAGTATAATGCTGTTCCTTGAAGGCCAGGGACTATTTCATGTGTATCCTCAGCGTAAAGCACAGCCTGGCACATTGTAGTTACTAAATAAATACTAATGAATGAATAAATAAATAAATCCTAGAGGCAAGAGGGAAACACTGAAGTTTTTCTGGGTGTTTTTTGTTGTTTTTTTTTTAGCAAGGCAGCAATATGGTCATAGGTATGTATAAAAATATTTATTAGGCCATTTGTAAGGAACGTGGATTGGAGAAGGAAGAAATGTGAAGCAAGGAGACTAATTAGGAAGTTATTTATTAGTCTGGACTAGAGAGGTGAGGGTCTTCTGGTTCTACATCTTATGATCCTGTGACATTATTTAATTTTGTCCGACTTCAAGTTCCTCATCTGTGAAAAGAGGGGCTTGGACTAGATGATCCCACTCTATGTTCTATTCTCCTTGGATCTATAACACAGGTCTAAATCCAGAAAACACAACCTCTTTATTCACAGTGCTTAGCCACACAGATATATAGATCCTATACTTAAACTCCCTTCTATCCCATTAGCTGTCAGCTACATACAGGGCAGTTTAAAAACACATATATGACTCATCTGTTGCATTTGACATTTTGTTGCTTGGAGAAACATCACTTTCAAATATAATTGAGCTTGGAAAGCAACCTTTTGACAAAGAGTTGTTATCTCACTAATGTTGTCAGTATTTCCTCTCCTCACCTTGGAAGGAAGGCATATAGATTTCACACTAGACCCATAATTGGTGTTTAAAAAATGTCAACTATTGACAAATAAAAATCAATGAATTGTGACTGTCTGAGGCATCTGTTACTATACTATGCTGACAGTGCTATACCAGTGCACAAAATACTAAGAAGGTATTTCATTCAGAAGCTTCCTAACCTTTCACAAACCTAAATGCTTCTCAAGAGGGCTCTATTCGGTAACTGAGCCTTAGAGAGCCCCCACTGCTGGAAATCAGCCAGTTGTAGTTATAGCTACTGATTCTTCGGATGACATGCTGTTTCCTCATCACTATAATAAGACCACATGGACCTGAGGGCTAGTAAATTGTCCTTAGTCTAAAATGGAGTTAATTGTTGTAGCAGGGTGTGTATTACATTTAGTGAAGAGAGAGGGGAGAAGAAAGGATTCAGTCCCTTTTGACCAACTCCACCCAGGCAGAGACACCCAGCAATGGTACATTGGTATCATGGTTGACATGATCAAAAGCATAGGGATGGGAGAAAGAAAGATGAAAACAGGCAAGAATGTACCATATCTATTTTTTAAAAATACAGATTGCAGTTAGTAGAAGGCCCTAGAGAGGATAATAAGTCAGGAAACAGTGCTATATAATGGAAAGAATATTGGCCTGGGAATTCAAAGATCAGCGTCCTAGGCTTGACTATGGAATAAATTATAATGCAACATAGTCAAGCCTAGGACGCTGATCTTTGCCTCCCTCAGTTTTCTTATATGTAAAAGTGGCAGTGATGGGGAGAATAATTTCTAATTATTCTAAATATTCAGCTCTAATATTTTATGAATCTATCATATAACACCATATATGCTAATGTTTGGCTATCCAGGTAGGTGAAGGGAATAGGACAGAAGAGAATCAATGATATGCACCAGGATTTCTAAATCTTCTAAGAGGGTCTCTATAAATCATAAGTATTGGAAGAGAAGAAAAATGAGAATGGAGCATAACCTAATATTCATGAAAGAAGTAACTTAAGTCACAGCAGTTACTTTGTTAAACAAAAGCTTCTTCATTGAATCAGTCATTCGTAACTCAATGTGAACAGAGCCTGTACACCTCTTTGAATTAAAGTCATTGGTGGAACATTTGGTCATGCCTTGAAGAATCTGTATAAAAAGGAGGGGCTAGCTCAGATCCACAGAGATTCTGAGGGTGAAGAATTAGAAAATAGTGAAAAAGGAATGGAGCAGTGCAGAGATGATATATGAGCTGGAAGTCCTGTGATACCTAGGGGGGAAAGGAAGGAAAAATAGGACTGAGCTATAGCAAAAAAAAAAAAAAAAAAAAAAAAAAAGGGGGTGAGGGGAGAAGATATTGAGGAAGTGATTTGTTCTACAGGTATCTCAGAGCTAAGGACCTGACTTAATAACACTAGAATATACACTTACTCAATGACTAAGGAAAATCCCAAGACAAATTTTGCTTTTTCCACAAACTGCATAAACTGAGTCTATCTATCCATGAACACTAGAATAGAATTTGCTTTTTTGTTTTTCAAGGTTCAAGTAAACTGAGTCTTGCCTTACTCACAAAGAGACCAGGGATTAACTAGGGATAGATACAAATGTAAAATCAGTCAGAGAGTGTAACCTCTACATAAATGATAGGCATTTTCTTAAATGGGGGCTCAGAGCAATTGTGCCTGAAATCATAACTCTTCATCTAAAATTAATTCCCTAAAGTTGCAGAAGAGACAAGGCATTAGGGGACATTTTATTGCTTTTAGGCTTTAAATGAGCTAATTATTTTAGCAGGCTGTTATGTTAGTTTGTCCAAAAAAAAAAAAGGAACCTGATATAGTACCTTACTAGGACTCATCAACTAAAAACAGCATGGCATGCAAAAGCCAATAAATAATCTATCCATTGCTCAGAAGCACCATAAAGTAACTTGCTTTGATATTTACATGTTTATATATATATATATATGTGTGTGTGTGTGTATTATGGATATTTTATATATGTTATATAATATGTATGTATACATTATGTATATATAAACTGAACAAAATAAAATTTTTTAAAAATTGTTTTTGTTTTAAATGATTAGGCATAAAACAATTCTATTCTACCCGCAGAGTTTGTCTTGTGGCTCCTTTATTTCCCTCTTCTTGTTTTTCTTAGGAAAGCACTTTGGAAACTTTAAGAAGTTATTATTATCATTACAGTTACTCCTGGCCCAAAGTAGGCTCTGAAAAAAATAACTCTTACCTTCCATCTTAGAATCAATACTGTGTATTGGTTCTGAGGCAGAAGAATGGTTAGGGACTTATTTCCCCAGGGTCACACAATTAAGAAGTGAATGAGACCAGATTTGAGCCCAGGACCTCCCATCTCTAGGCTTGGTTCTCAATCTACTGAGCTACCCAGATGCCTCTACGTAAGATCTTGTTGATTCATTGACTCAAAATTGCTTTAAACTGCTTTAAACATTAGGTTACAGGAACATTTATCCAAATAGCAAGGGGCTACAAAAACTTCCAAGGAAACCAGCAGGAAGAAATAGGAAGGGAAGAGAAGTTGCAGACTAGATTTCATATAGATTTCATTGTTTTATGTCCTTCAATAGAATGTGACAATTGGGAAGACTTTTACAGATCAATAAGTTCAAACCACTCCCTTTACAAATGTTGGATTTGAGGTCCAGTGACTGTCTGGTTTCAAGTAACTACTAAGCAGTAGAGCTGAGATTAGAACCCAGTTCTCCTGACTCCCTCCCTAATAAGTGTATCTTCCATTCTCCTGGACATATAAGTCAATATTTATTTTCACATCTAATTTAAAATGCTGGAAGAAGGGACCACTGAGAGAAAGGAAAATGGGTATTATTGTTTAGTCTATAGAAGAAAGACAAAGGAAAGACAAATTAAAGCTAGTCTGAGGGATCCAAAAGTTTTAAAACATCAGAGAAAGTCATTGCTTCTCATCAAGAGCTCTAATTCAGGCCCTGGACTTCGGACAACTTCATCTCTATGACTCTCTCTATCTATAAAATGAAGAGGCCAGATTAAATGATATTTAAGATCCTGTCTAGTTTGAAAACTATGGTTTTCTCTTTGTTTCTCTGATACCTGCTAATTATGTGGCCTTGGGAAAGTCACATTACCTCTCCAAATCTCGGTCTTTTCATTTGGAAGATAAAAAGGTTTGAAGTTGATGATTTCTCTAAGTACTGTTCCAATTCTAACATTCTATCAGATTCTGATTGAGTCAGGTGGGATGAAATCCAAGCATTCTCTCAACCACTCATAGTCTATCTGGTCTGGGGCCAACTTGGGGAATGGCCCCTGCTTCTTATGCAAATAGTCCACCTCATGGATTAACTTGGAAGTTGAGTATATTCCTTCAAGTTTTACAAACAAAATCACCATATCTTTCTAAATTCCTCATAAGGGAGTTTGGGAAAAAAGAAGGGGAAAGGAATTTCTAGAACACCTACTACATGCCAGGCACTATGGTTGGAATATGGTCTGTCTTTTTCCCTCTTACACTGCTGCTACTCCCATGTGAATTATAGATTTAAGGAAGTAAGCTAGTACGTGGATCTGTAGCTGCCTTTTTCATTTTTTATTTCCTTTCTTGATTATTTAAATGAGCATTGATCTCAAGGGGGAGGTATCTAGATATGGAGGTGACTTTGTGAATTCAAGAGGTCTGGAGGTCCTGGATCCAATGTTTGAAGTTATCAAAAAGGGAGTTTTTGTTTGTTTGTTTAGTGGAGAATAAGAAGTTTAGTCCAAACCTGACTTGTTTTGTCAGTAGGCATGTACCATGAGTTGTTGAGGTGTGAAAGACAAAGTAAAATGCCTACTTAGCCATAGTATAAACTGCTTTCTCAAGGCTAGTGATGTTTGAGATTTAGCCACCCAATAAGTTGTAACAAGATATATGTTACTAAAATCTCTTTTAAGTCATTCTGTTACCATTTGCTGAATTTTTATGTTTATCATTCTTTCATATATAGGAATCAAATACCATTCCCATAGCTGATTCATATTGCACATTGAGTACTTTTCTATTTTTCCCTTTGGGGAAATCCTAAACATAAGCCATAACCTAAATTCTAAGTACATTTTCCCCTGGGGCAGTAGGGTGGAGTTTTAATAGTGTTAGAAAAAGGAGGCCAAATCCTCTTATTAAAAGCCACCACACTCCCTCAGTGCCAGACCTAGTCCTAACTACATGCCTGTGTCCAGACCAGAGAGTGGAGAGAGTATTCCAGCTCTTGTGGGTTCAGCAGTGGTTTTCTTGAGGTTGGACTATCATTAATATCCAATAATGAAGAAAAAGAAATTGAAATATCTGTCCCTAGAGATCTTTGGAAATAGCCTATCCAATGCCCTCTCTGATGGGCATAGACCAGTGATGGCAAACCTATGGCATGGGTGCCAAATAT
Organism: Gracilinanus agilis; assembly: GCF_016433145.1. Classification (NCBI taxonomy): domain Eukaryota; kingdom Metazoa; phylum Chordata; class Mammalia; order Didelphimorphia; family Didelphidae; genus Gracilinanus; species Gracilinanus agilis. The sequence continues at coordinate 114,591,897 of NC_058130.1, read as the reverse complement.
GGCACACAGAACACTTTCTGTGGGTACACGGCCACCTTCCCCCTCCCCCCCAACTGCCCCACTTCCCCTGAAGTTTGCTACTAGAAAGGCAGGGACTTGGGTGGAGCTGCTCTCTTCTCCTTCTCCACTGTGCCTAATGACATTTTTTCACATCACTCACCCCCCTTCCCAGCAACCTGGTGGGAGCACATAGTGGGTAAAGTGGCTAGCTCACAGGTAGCAGGGCTAGAGGGGAGCGGAATGCTTGGGTCACTCTTCCCCCTGTCTTCACCTGCACTGAGGACATTTTTTTCACTTTATCCACCGCTCTGCCCCTCTGCCCAATGGGAATGCTGTTTCCCTCCCCTATGTGGGCTAAGGAGAGGAGCAGGGTGTGCCTGACACATGATGGATAGGAGGGGCACGGTATGTGGTCTCTGGGGGTGGGTGGGCACAGCACTCGGTGTGTGTGTAGGGGCTGGGCCTGGCACTCCATCTCTAAAAGGTTCACCATTACTGGTATAGACCCTCTTATGGAGAGGTGGCTGGACCAAGTGACTCCTTGAAATGAGTTTCAAAAACCCTAATGAATGAGTTTAAAATCTAGCCTTCTAACAGAAGTAAACTCCTCAGGAAGGCAACTTGGTAAAGCAGAAAAAATATTGGCTTTTAAGTCTGAAATTTGGGGTTTGAACCCCAACATTTATATGTACTAGCTATGTATGTTGGCTTTCTGTTTTAGAATGTAAGTACCTTTAGGGTAATACTCATTTTATCTTCATGTTTCTATATCCATTGCTTAATATAATGTGAATAATGATTCGCATGAAATGGTCATATTATTTAAATTCACATTATTCACAGTTATAATTTATATGTAAAATATAGCAACTGTTTCCAGCTTAATGGGAATATATAATGAAAATTCAAATAATATGATGGCTGATTCTCACTGCTTGGGGCTTGGTTGTATATCCCACTGACTATAATCACCTCTAACTGAAGTCTTGAATTTTGAGCATCACAAATCAGAATTTCACAATATCTCAAAGTTAAAATGGATCTTTCTAATCTAACAGATGTGCATAAGAATCTCCTTTAAAATATATTCTGATTAGTGGTCAATGAACCTGTTTGAAAACCTCTCGAAATAAGGGAATGCATGAACCTCCTAAGGTGATTTTAACTGTAAGTTTCCCTTGCAGCTTCTAACATGGATTCAGAAGGTGGTTCTCAAGGGGGTAGTGCTTACTATGCTATGGTGAAGTTTAATGTGGTCCTCCTGGTAAGGTAGCATGGTTAAGTATAAAACCCAGCTGTATATGTGCATGAATCCTTGCAAGACTGAGTTGGGGGCACCTAGGAGAGCTTTCATTTTAAGTTCAACAAATCTCAGGAAAATGGAAGCTTACAAGATGGACTAATTTCATTTCAATAAAATTCCCATCTCACATTCAACATGCTTGGCTGTATTAAGCTTTGTCATAAAATCTGGGACAACTTCCAATTTTAGACTTGCACAATTATTTTTATTGGTGTGTTAATTAAAAATGGTATATGCATAAATTGAGGTATATACTTTACTTCATCTTATAGCTAAAAACCAACTTTCAGGTGATTTATAGTCATTTTAACCCTGTAAATGAGTTATGGGAAATAAAGGTTATGAGTACTGATCATTGCTTTTTAAACCCAAGTGGGGATCTTGCTAGACCAGGAGTTTCTAAACCATTAGTGTCATAGGCTCCTTTGGCAATCTGGTGAAATTTATAGACTCTTCATAATCATGTATTGTTGGCTATTTTCATAATAGAAGGAAATACTATTTTTCAATTCAAAGTCAATGAATATATGTGTATATGTGTATGTATGTATATATGTATTATGTATTTTTACTTTCCTATCTTTCATATACTTGTTGAAATCTGTTGACCCTTCGTTAAAAACTCCTTGTCTAAACTGCTTGAATGCATGGGTTGAGGTGGACATAATTGGGGATGTAGACTCGAAACTACCACACCAATGCAACTATCAATAATATGGAAATAGGTCTTGATCAATGACACATGTTAAAACCAGTGGAAATGTGCATCGGCCATGGGTGGGGGGAGTGCGGGGGGTGAAGGGGAAAGTAGGAGCATGAATCATGTAACCATGTTAAAAATGAATATTAATAAATGGTTAAAAAAAAACAACTCCTTGTCTAGAATACCGTCATCTTCTGTGAAATTAAGTTCCAAATATACAGGAGGCAAATCACAAAGAAAAGTGACCTAGTTCATGTTCAGACTTGAAGCCATCTAAATCATGTAAAAGTAAGCCCTACTGCACTCAGTGGGAACTCAGCAAACTCTGAGTTGGAAGGTTTTAATTGCTATGGGAAAAAAACCTTTCAAAGATTTTTCCTCAACATGGGCCCCTTGGAAACCTTTCATAGGGGAACTGTAAAATATTTATGCAACTCAGCATGAGAGAGAGGGGAAAGAGGGGTGGGGGAGAATGGAAGAGAGAGAGAGAGAGAGAGAAAGAGAGAGAGAGAGAGAGAGAGAGAGAGAGAGAGAGAGAGAGAAGGAGAAGGAGGAGAAGGAGAAGAAGGGGGAGAAGGAAGAGGAGGAGGAGGAGGAGAAGAAGAAGAAAAAGGAGATATAGAATTTATTTGATTGCCTTCAGAACAATTGCTTTCCCCTTTTCATATCATTGTGGTTCTGTTTATTATTTCTATACTTCCATCTATCTTTTACTCTTCCAGTTTGGGTGAAATTACAATCATCCAATTCTCATCTTCTGCATTCCACTCTATTTGTAGGACCTGGAAGGGTCAGAGATTGCATTTGCTAGAACAGAGGTTATTGGTCTTAACTGTTATAGAGCTTATAAGGTAAAACAATCTGGGTTCAAGTTTCAAGAAAGCATGGGGCTAATTTATAGTAGTCTATTCTCTATTATTGGCAGCTAGGTAGTGCAGTGGATAGAGCATTGCATTTGGAATCAGGAAGACTCATCTTTAAGAGTTCTAATCTGGCCTCAGACACTAACTGGTTGTGTGATCCTAAGCAAGTCACTTAACTCTGTTTGCCTCATTTTGCTCATCTATAAAATGAGCTGGAGAAAAAAATGGCAGACCACTCAACTATCTTTGCCAAGTAAACCCCAAACGTGGGTCACAAAGAATTGGACGTGATTAAATAACAACAAAGATTCTGTATTATCTATATGATGGGACTAGGTTAAAATTAAAATTTTCATCATACCCAAATTACATTTTAGTCCATCGCTTCATCTTTCTCCTACATTAAGCTTTTAATAGAATTGTGAACAACCAGCAAATTGTGTAGATTTCAGTTTATCTGCAGAGCAAGGACCTTGTCTACCTTCTGTTAGAGGTGCTAACAAGTAGTAAAACAGACAATATGTCCTCTAGCAATGAAGAGAAACAAAAAGCCTGAATTATCCATTCACTTGGCTATTTCAATCTTTTCATAGATCTGGTAGCTCATTGGTATAAGTTTACTTTCCACTTGGGTGGAGAAAAACCAATGCACATTTTTTCATCATAGTCTTGTCTATTTCTTTCCATACATTCTCCATAGAGAATCTCTCCAATGAGCTAAAGGCCTTCCTTCAGCCTCTTTAAATATTCAGGTTATCCATTCATAATTTTTCACTCCTGCTTTTTTGATATATCTTTGGTGCCACTTGTACAGTGCAAATCTTCAGAGGTAATATACTGAAGTCTACTTATGCATACCCAAGGACTGTTCCATTTTCCTTTGTGTCAACATTAATCTTGATTTTTCTGAGATAATAATGCCTATAATCTTCAGCATTGCTACACTGATGTCTCATCTTGGCATAAAGGAGACTTTGGGTTCCCAGAGGCTATTTGAACAGAACACAAGATTTGGGAGTTTCTACCAAGTTGGAGGTTTTGAGTAGAGTTCCAGTGACAGATTGTGTCTGCTATCTGAGGACCAGCCTATCTAAATATAGAGAAAAATGCTCATCACCAGAAAGTTGGGCACTAGGTGCTGAATTCTTTGGCCAGTTACCCAATCCACAAACTAGGTAATTAAGTCTGGAGTAACTGAGATGAAGATAAATTATGGGCCCTAAAGCTAGAAAGGGACAAAGCAACCCAGTACCACAAAATTTTTTTAGATCAGGTGAAAGGTGTTGCAGTATTCCCACAAATATGTTGGAGTCCTTTAGTCTCATGGTAGGTTAAATAGCTATAATTCAATTAACAAGATCCCACTAATTATATAGGCTTCAGGACTACATAGTTCAATTATAGCACCATTGAAAGTAGTCCAAATTTTCCTTTTTAAGTTAACCTCAAGTTAAATGAATGCTGTCTAAACTATGTTGATTTTTTTTCTACTTTCTAGGTCCAACTCTTCAGTTGCATAATGTTGTCCCAAAATTGTATGTCCAGGGCCTATAGAGCATTGGTGTTGAACTTGAAAGGAAATGAATTCCTATGAGCAGCACATTGACCTAGAAAACCACACGTTAACATTATCTGTGCTAATTTGTATTTTTATTTATCTTGTTAAACATTTCCCAAATACATTTTTTTTCTAGCAAACAGAGTTAAGTGTCTTGCTCAGGATCACGCAGTTAGGAAGAATCTGAGACCAGATTTGAACCTAGATCCTCCTGATTCTAGACCTGGCACTTTATCCACTGCACCACCTAGCTGCCCCTTCCAATTACATTTTGAACTAGTTCCATTAGGTTTTTATGGGCTTTGAAGAACTTTAGCAAATATAAATTATTTCAATATAAAGCAAACAGCAACATCTATTGATTAGATTTAAAAAACCCTTTAATTTATTAAATTAAATGTATTTTAAAATCATTAAATTTATTTTTATTATTAAAATTAGTAAATAATTAAAATATTTTAAAGCCCCAACTATAATTTATTTAGCACCTTAAGTTTATTTCCCTCACCACAACTTTAGAAAGATATAAATGTTTAGCACTGAATAAGGCACTGGAGGGAATACAAAAAACAAAGTGAAAAATAGTTTTTTGAAGGGAATCTTTAAACCTGAAGACTTGGTGAGGCCACGTATTTATTAAAGGCTTTGGATGTTGAACCAATAACTAAAGTAAAAGGCAGCCTCAAGTAGGCTCCACATAAGAAGTTTTGGTTTTTTGCCTTCCCTCTTTTATGTATTAACATGGGAAACCCATGCAAATGGGCTGAAGAAAACAAAGTGTAAGAGACTCCTATCACTCTTGTGGGATTCTTGATCAGAATCTCCAAACTTGGATTTAGAGGCACAGCAGCTTCACAGAAGAATTAAAGAAAAAAATACAAGGACTTTCTAACCCTGAGTTAGGAAGTTCTCATCCCTCATGGGTGGGAAAAGGTGGGGAGTCTCAAAGATGTTAAATAGCTGCAGGCACTCTGCATAAATATTCTGTGTACCAAAAGACACTGTGGCTTTTGAAATAAAGATTCTTCTTCTGGAGAGGAAAAAAACTGATCATAGTCAAGGCTCTGAAAACTGACAGACTCTCATTTTGTGTAGTGGGGGAGATTGCTGAGAGATTTCCCCAACTCTGACAATGGGTATATGAAGGTCCTGTTTAAAAGAGCTGTAGTCTAGGGCTCCTTGATCCAAGCAAAAAGAAAGATGGTTGAATCTACTTCTCTTTTTGAGAGGAAGAGGTACAACCTCAGCTGAGGACACAAATAGAATTATAAAGTAGAATCAAGGAGAAACTCCCTTTCAGTAAAGTAATAGCTAGCAGCTAACAAGAAACCAAAAGACCAAAACCTAGTAGAGGCCAGAAACTAAATGCCCCTTAAAGCCCATTGAAGCACTAAAGAAAAATCCCAACACTACAAAATAATACATAGGAAGCAAACCCACTGGAAGCAATGTGATGACACCATTAGAAGACCACATAAGCCCTTATAGTGGTGGAGGAATAAATTGTACCTCCACTTGTGTGCCTTGATCCCATGTGTTTCCTGCATATGTGCCTTCTCCACATAGTAGGGTCTAATATTGTGTTTTTACAAGAGAGTTACTCTCCCACAGTTTCATAGGGCAAAATATGTTCTATTGCTACATTTTGAATCGCGCTATTCCATGAAATGTCTTTAGTTTGAATTATTTTGTACTCTGACTAGTAGAGGGAAACATTTGTAAACTATGCTTTTGAGTAGATGTGGACCCGCAGAATTATGAACTTGAGGTAACTTATCTGGAAATAGTGTGGGATATACACATATGAGTTGGGAAATGGCCCTCAAGTGCAGCAAAGACAAGGAATCTGAAAGGGAAAGATAAGGAAGAAGTGAACCTCAGGTTTCTGTGGCGGCATGGAAGTGCGAGATGGGACTTGAAGAACATCTACTGGTCCAGTTTAGCTATATTGTAGATTGTGTAAAAGAGAGTAATATGAAATGATTGGAAATGTAGGTTGGGGCCAAATTGAAGAAACCCTTAAGTACTAAACTGAAGCATTTGCATTTTATCCTGGAAGCAAAAGAGTATCATTGAGGATTTTTAAGTTGAGGAATGTTGTGGTCAAACCTATGCATATGAAATAGATAACAACTTTATTAACACGAAATTATTTCTAACTTAAAATGTTTAATAAGAATAAAGAATATGCATGAACAAAATCACAAAAGTTAGCTCTTTGAGTAAAGTAAGAATATGGGTTTTAAATGCATATGTAGTAATTGACAATTACAAGCCTATTGTGAAAACAATAAATTAGACATATAATAACTTAAAGACATTCCTACCGAATGGGGAAGGAGAACATGTAGGAGTGCTACATTGCTTGGTTTTGTTTTGCAGGGGATCTAAAGTCCACTTGGCACTAAAGACAGCCACAGATCCTTAACACGAATTATATTTCTGGGTTTTGTTTTTTCAGCTTCAAGTTCTTTGAACTGGGGAAAATCTATAGATGATCCATGTCTTTTCTTGCTTTGAAAAAAGTAGAGTTTTGCCTTCCAAAGTCACTAAAGAATGAAGGCGCACTATGGAAAAATTTAAATCACTGTTTTTCTCCATGGCCATTAATCTCACATTTCTATACTCAAACAGTATTTCATTTTTACTTAGCTCAAGTATCCTTCTTCACTCTCAGACACTCACTGCTCGACATTGTCAGGTGACAGATGAAAATGACAGAAACTCATCTATCTCGATTAAATTTGGAAAAGAGCTGGCAAGTCTCATTGCTGGAGTCTGCTCTGATATTGGGGCTCATATAAAGTGGGCAAAGGAGACATTTGACTGAAGACTTTCTCTTAAAAGGGTGGTGTTAGCTCTCAGCCATATTAGGGTTTCTCTGGCATTTCTGTCGAGCTCCCTTTTGCTCTATTTAACAATGGTCATCCTATAAATCCTTATTGAGCATCTACAATATGGAGAGAGAATGCTTTGGAATGATATAAGTTTACTGCCCTCAGGGAGGTTATAATTCAATAGGAAATTAAGACCCAAAGACATAAATATGCTTTCTTAGATATTTAAAAGTGATGGGACCGGGACAGGTAGGTGGTTCAGTAGATAGAGATCCACGCCTGGAGATGAGAGGTCCTGGGTTCAAATCTGACCTCAAACATTTCTTGGCTGTGCAAGTCACTTTACCCCAATTTCCTAAGCTTTACTGCTCTTCTTCCTTGGAACCAAACTTAATATTGATTCTAATATGGAAGATAAGGACTTTAAAAAAAAGCTATGGGACCCTGGGCAAATCCCTTTATTTCTTTCTGCCTAAATTTCCTCGTCTGTAATACTGGAATAATTAGCATTTAATTCCCCAAGTTGTTGTGAAGAGAAAATGAGCCAAAACATTTAACGTGTCTTGATTACCTTAAATATTTATTATTATTGGATTATTAGAGAGGGACCCAAAAAAGTGCTTTATGAGATTGGAAGGTGATTCCCCCTCACAGGGGAATGACATGTCAGGGACGGTCTCGTAGAGGTGGCATTTGAGTTGGTCTTTAAAGGAACAGCAGGAATTCAAAGCAGGGAAAGGAGAGAATTCTATGAACATTATGTCAGAGGAAGAGAGCAGAGCAAAAATAATCTCAGTTTGGCTAAAGTTTGAAGGAGAGTAATGTGAGATAAGGTTGTGAAGATAGTTGAATTCTTGAATAAGACTGAAGTTCCAATTATTAGGCAAAGGCTGCTTGCTATTGGGTTGGTTTTTTGGGAAGGGGGAGGCATTTGGGGTAGGAAGGGAGGGGAAGAAAGAGGTCTGGAGAGGAGAAATTGCAGACAGTTACAGTTCCGCATGCTCAAAAGGTCTTTTTGACTTTTTTTGGAAAATAACACAGCTATTGCTTATAGGCTCCCCTTCAACAGTAATGGAAAAAAGAAGTGCGTGTATGTAGGGGGGAGAGCACTGAAACTGTTCTCTCTTCCATAGATGCTTTATTGCTCCTGTAGCTGAAGGCACAAAGTAGCTAGTAATATCTTATTCCTTTAGGATGCCCCCCCCCAACTCCCTGCTGTGTCCTCCTGTGTCCTCAGAATGTTTCCTCATGCTCAAGTTGCCCATGTAAATCAATCCCCTTTTGTGCTGGGACGCCTACAATGGAGATGGTTTTTCTTTATGAGTTACACATTCAGCCCACATGGGGCGGCACATGAAATATCTGCTGAAATTTTTTTTTTTTTTACTTTGTGTGTAGGGACAGGACCTCCTGTCTGTTTACACAAGGACAGAAGAAAAGTCTGAGGAAGGTAAAAGGGTCACTGGGCCCATTATGCTGTCCCTTTATGTTTTTCTCCTGCTATTTCCCCTCATACATCATTGTCCTCCTGGAAACTCATCGAAGTCTCTTGAGACTTTGCTATTTTTCCTCTAGTAAGGCCCCTTTTAGGAAACTATTTTAGGCTCGTTATGTTCTGGACTAGATCTTTTGGCTGAAATTGTGCCTTTGCTCTCAATTTTCTGCCCATTTGGGCTGTTCCTTTGTTGTAGGACATAGTGGGGATGTTTGCATTCTTGCTGGTTGTGGAAAACCTAGCAGTAATCTTAGACTGCACATATTTTTATTCTGAAAGTTGTGAGATAATTTATTTTGCATTCCTTCAGCATGAGCCATCATCCCTTTTCCATCCCTCACAAAGGGTAGTATGGGCTAGCATTGCTTCCGAATGCATCTCCACAGGCGAATTCCCAGGAAGTCTGAGAATCTGGCCCTTTTATCTCCAAACCGTTGTCACTTATGTCCTGTGGGGGTCGGTTTTTGCCTTGGTTTTGTTTGGGTTTGGATCTTTTGCTGTACACCTTTAATTGATATCCTCCACTAGTTTCCAGCTCCCACATTATTTATTCTAACTGTGTTGACTGAACAGCAATTTCAGTCACATAGGTCACAGTTAGTTCAGGATCTGGTGAGAACTGTTAGCAAGAGTGGAAAAAAGGAAGTGAACCAATGGGGGACAAGATCAGAAAGTAGAAATAGTTCTGCCTTAAACAGCCAGCTCCATTTATTTAGTGCTCTGAGAACAAAGTTCCCTCCAAAAGGAAGTGGAAAGAAGGTTTGCCTTGAGCTTCTCTGTTTCCTTTCTTTTCTTCAGGGTGGATTTAATATCTCCAGATAACTTCTAGTTCCATTCACCAAGTCTGCAGTTAAGGCTTAACTCCATTCCCTCATCATTTGTATATAAAAGGGTTTACTACTAAGGATCACCTCCACCCCACCCCCATATTTCAGTGGCATTATCTGAAAGTTGGGAGAAATTGAAGAAAGATCCCAGAACACTTGGAGGGACTCCCTATGGATAACTTTTGGGCTGTCATGGGTGGGTTATAATCTGAATTATTGGAGGGAGTACCCACATTGATGAGGTCATACATTGGTTGTATTGCATAGGGGAGAAAAGTGGGGAAAGCTAATCATGAGGGACATATTTGAAATGTAATATTTAATTGAAGAATTTTTTCTTAGTCACCGCTTCATACTTAGTCCACAAAGCACTTATTAAGCACTTATTACATGCCATGCAATTCACTAAGTTGCTGGAGATTTAAAGAATCTGCCTTCAAGAAGCTCACAAGGGAACAACAAGGGAAACAACATACCAAAAAATACATACAAGATAGAACTAGTGTAAATGGGAAATATGTGTAGAGGGATGGCACTAGCAGTGGAGGGGAAGAAGAGAATGGCCTAGAAAGCCCTCTGGCAGAAGGTAGAATTTGAGTTGTGTCTTGAAGGAAGCCAGGAAGCTAAGGTGAGGGTAGGAACAGAAGAAAGCTCCAGGCAAAGGGAAAACTTGGAACTTAGGGGCAGGGGATATAGCCTGAAGTAGTGATTTTATTAGCATAGGGAACTCCTAGATGATTTAATTACCTCAGTTGATGCAGGTCAGTACCATCTCTGTGTCTTTTATAACTTTAGTTGTCTAGAACATTAAGAGGTTAAATGACTTATCTGGAGTCACATAAGCAGTATGTGTCACAACTCAGGTCTTCCTGCTTTCTAGGTTGACTCTCTGCATTACACTGTACTGCTTCTACCTTGGAAGTTACTTTTAATTTTTAAAAAATTATATATGCCACTTTGGAGAGCCTGATGAGAATCCTTTTTCAGTGAACTGGCTGATGATAATGTGACATGACATATCATTCTAGCACTCTATGTCATACTATGTATTTTCTTCCTTTCACTCATTTAATTCTTTTTTTTTTCATATGTAAGATGGTTCCCCTTTTTGTTCAGGAAAATTTTATTTGTTGAAAGGGGAAGAAAAAAAGACAGTTTGGGTTAAGTCCTACCTTTAGGATAGCCCAACCTATTAGGGGCTAGACAGACTCAGAGAGGCAATTGATTACACACACACACACACACACACACACACACACAGAATCAGCTCACAAATTCCCCCATAATTTCCAAGACAAACAGTGGGACAGCCTCTTTCCTCTTCCTTACACAACCTTCAGGCTGCTCTTTCATTCATAATCAGAGGATCTAGGTTTGAGTCCCAGGTCTTTTTTACCTACTAGCTGCCCATCTTTGAGCAAATCACTTCCCTTACCTCTATTTTCCCATTTGTAAAATGAAGGGGTCAGACTAGATGATCTTTAAGGTTCTTTCCAGCTCTAAATCTGTGATTTAAAAATTTTTGTTCTTCTGTTAGCCATATTTTGATGTTGAAGTTGATTGACCTCTGTGAAAAGGTTGGAGATAGGAAAAAGGAATTGCTTTGGGACCTGGCACTAGCTATCCTGCCTGTGGTGTGCTTTTAGCATTTGGGATTATTAAAGGTTCCTCATCTTCTTCCTGGAGAATAGAAGGAATTACAGAATGATTTCAAGAATATCTTTTTTCTTTTTTTTTTTTAAGACCCTTAACTTCGGTGTATTGTCTCATAGGTGGAAGAGTGGTAAGGGTGGGCAATGGGGGTCAAGTGACTTGCCCAGGGTCACACAGCTGGGAAGTGGCTGAGGCCGGGTTTGAACCTAGGACCTCCTGTCTCTAGGCCTGACTCTCACTCCACTGAGCTACCCGGCTGCCCCTAAGAATATCTTTAATTAAAGTTTCTTTCAACATTTTTTTTTTTGTTTCAATGGCTTCTCTGATAAAGACTAATCCTTGTCCATAGCAAATACTTTTCATTCAATCCCTTCCCTTAAGTGATTGCTGCCTTCTAATCAATTTAGCCATTGGGTTCCCTGAAAGGAAGACTTGAAATGCCATAATTTGGGGTAAACATCTTTTGATTTAGGTTTTAATACATATTATATGGGAAGAGAAGAAAACCTCTATGTCTTGCATTTTTAACTATATCTATGATTTTATTAGTGTGGGAAATTTTTTTTCTATCATCGTACACAGCATACCATCAATGCATTACTATTTTGTACAAGAATATCTATATATTTTGTAAATCCTCCCCAGAAGGTCTTTCATTCATTCCTAAAGGCCATCTACCTAATGCACTGGGGGATCTTCCTCTGGTTCTTTTGAAAATTTATGGGTATTCATGTAGCATTTGGGTTGTCTACTTGTTATCCCTGGCTCATATTACATGACTGGGCAACCTATATGTCTTTGATGAAGTCTTAGAGAACAGGATCAAAGGTACCCCAAAAGTCTAGTATCAAGGCATCAAAAACCAGCACTGGGAAGGCAATACTCCCCAGTGAAGCCTAAACCAAATTAAAATGTAATTGTGATGGGTTGACAGGGACATGATTGGGGATATAGACTCTAAGCGATCACTCTAATGCAAGTATTAATAATATGGAAATAGGTCTTGATCAATAACACATGTAAAACCCAGTGGAATTGCTTGTTGGCTGGGGGAGAGGGGAGGGAGGATGGGAGGGAAAGAACATGAATCATGTAAGCATGGAAAAATATTCTAAATTAATTAATTAAGCAAAATTTTTTGATTCGAAAAATATAATCTATGAATTATTTAATAAAATAATAAAAATACAATAGAACATAGATAATGTTCAATGTGGCTAAGATACTATGTCATCCTATGTGGCTTTATGACTGTGTTTCTCTTTGAGTTTGATACCACTAACCTAGTACAACGTACTTATTTTACAGATAAGGAGACTGACCTACGGAAGCCAAGTTACATACTCAATATCACATGGCAGCAAGTATCAGAGTCAGTATTTGAAAGCACATCATATAATTCCAAATCTAGTACTTTTCCAATTGATTGGTAATAGGCTATATGCAGCCTACTCATGCCCACTACATATTTTTCTATATTGTCCTTTATGTCACCTGTAGTGTTTTGGCTACAATAGGAACTTCATAAATGTTTATTGAGTGAATGAATGATGGAGAAGGAAGGAAAATGAACAATATAAAAGACAAAAATTATCTGATTTGTATGATGTAATTTTTAGATTTTGCTCTGGAATCTATAGTAGTTATATGATATTATAAATGACACTTTCTATTGAAATTGAATGTGCTGCCAAGGAGCTTTTGAGCTTAGGTATCTGAGCATTAAACATTAAAAGAAAAAAATTAGCCCCAGACAATGAAAACAGCACTAGAGGGGGTCTCCCAAAGATTCCTGAAAAATCCTGTTGCCCTTCTCCAGGACACCAATGACAATAATCTGTAGATAGGGGAAAGGCCTTTCAATAGGAAATGATCAATTCTTCTGCTATTATGTCTCTGTCTTAAAGTATAGACTAGTCACTGAAGGCTCCCTGGTCAGAAACATGCAGTTAGGAACACAAGGAAACATCAATAACCAGTGCCATCTAGTGGTAATTAACTTTTATCTCCAGAGGATAGGTGACCTCCTTCCATAGTGTTCTGTGGGTTCCCAAAATGAGAACTGGAAAATATATGCTTCATCTTTCTCTTTGCAGTATAGAAAGTGAATAGAGACTAAATGGCAAAGCACACGTCCAGAATACAACATACCTGGGCTGCTGCTGATCTCAGTAGCTGCATGTGGGATGTGTTTATTAGAATCAATGACTCTTAATAAGCTTTGACAGGGCACCTCAGAATCCAGAGAAGCATTAGAAAGAAATTTGGGCAAGCTCGTGCTCAGCATAGCATTTTGTATAGCAACATCTCTATAATGTAGCACACAGCATGCCAGTTGTTTCTTAAGGATGTAAGTTCAAGTTTCTCAGAAGATTAATCTGTATTCTTCACAGAATGACATGATATTTGAGATGGAGGAGATCACAGACCTAAAAGAGGAATCCTTTTTACATTATCTCTGCAAATGATCATCAGCCTGTGCCTGAAATTCTGAAATAGTTGGGCCATTCCATTTAAAGACAGCTCTAAAGACAAGGAAGTATTTTGTTGTTATCATTTTGAACAAAATGTGTGATTTCAGCAGTGGTGGGAGAATTAGGGCAGTAGCTAAGGGATTAGAAATAAGGGATCAGGGAGATGCTACAGAGAAAGAAGGGATGATTTGGCCACTGATTTGGAGATATGGAATGAGTGAGTGATGAAATGAAGATGATACTAAGCTTGTGGAGTCTGGGTGCTTCATAGTGCCCTCAAAAGGCATAGGGGAGTTTGGAAAAGAGGTAGATCATTCTTTTAATGGAGCCTGGAATCTTCTCTGTAATCTACAGCTTTAGAGATTTGCTTAGGGCACCAATAGGTTAAGTGAATTATCAAGAAGAAATGTATGGGTCAGAGGCAAGATTTAAACCCAAATCTTCTTGACCTTTCAAGCAGGATCTCAAATTTGACATACCCAATACACAAGTGGACATATTTCTTTTCCCTCAAACCCGTGTTGTTGTTGTTTTTTCACAAATTTCTATATTTCTTTTGAGAGTGCTACCACCTTTTCACCCTCTCAAGCTTGAAAACTCAGTAAGTTATTCAATCTCTCTCCACATATCCAAATCAGCTTCTTAATTGTGCCCTTTCTATCTTTAAAATATCTCTCCAGTCCAATAATGTGGCCAAGTCACCAACATAATTCAGGCTTTCATGACCACTGGTCTAAACTATTGGAATAGTTTCCTACTTGGTCACCTTACCTGAATTCTAATCTGCCCTCCACCCAGCTGCCAAAGTGATTTTCCTAAAATGCAGGTTGGATAATGCCCTTAGACTATTCAATAAATTCCAATGGCTCCCTATTACCTCTAGGATAGAAGTTCCTCTGTTTAAAACTTTTTATGAACTGGCCCCATTCTGTATGGCTAGCCATGCTAGTCAACTTGCAGATTATCAGATGTGATCATCTTTTTCCACCTCTTTACTTTTGTACTGACTACCCCCATACCTATAATGCATTTTCAATTCTCTTCTGCTTCTTAGAATTTCTACCTTCCTTTTAGACTCACTTAGGGACCATTTACACGAAGCCTTTTGTGATCCCCTCAGCTGAGAGTGTTTTCTACTCAAATATTATGTAGCTATTTTGTACATATCTATATTCTATCTTCCTATACACTCCTTTCACTTAATTGCAATCTCTTCAAGAGAAAGAGACTACTGTTTCACTTTTGGTTTGATTTTGCTTCTTCCTAAGAAAACTCAACATATGGGAGATGCTCAATAAATGTTTGTTTATTGATTTGATTGCTCTACTGTGAGGCCTGTTGTCTTTCTGCTACACCACATTGCCTCTTAAATCCTACATAATATAAAACCTAAATCTATCAAAGTCTTGTAGCCATTGCTCCTACTCCTTGCCCTCTGGGGACAAGTCCTCAAGTGACTTCAACTCACATTCTCTTCCCACCAAAGTCTTCTTTTGTCCATATTAAATATGTTTAGTTCATTAAATCGATTCAGTACAGCATATGTTCTAGACTTTTCACTATTCTGATTGGCATGATTTTCTTTGCCTATGCCACTAAATAAAGATTTCTGATCATCAGGACTAAACTGAATCAACTGAAAAGGTTCTTGCTGAAGGTGACACAATTTTAAAGGCATGGAAGGATCTATTCTCAAAATATTTGAAAGATGCATAAGAAAAAATCATGGAACCCGTGTTATTTGGAATTCTGGGGGTCCCATTTAAAAATATTTTACAAACTTCCTGTGGACATGTGGGGGACTTTGAAACTACATTTTCTGTGATCCAATGGGTTTCCGGTTTTGGATGTGGTGGCGTCCCCAATGTATAGCGCAGCTTAAATTTGGGGGTCGGCCTTGAGACAACCTCTTTGGCTTCTTAGGGAAGATGGGAGGAGAGATGGACAGGCGGCATTTTTTGAACTAGTCAGGCGTGGTCATATATATTTTTTCCAACATGGCCATGGTAATTAAAATATTAATTTTCCTCATAATATCAGCCTTTATCATTTTGAATCCTTACAAACCACAAAAGATGTCTGGGTATATATTAAGATCGATCACCAATCTATATGCCTAGTATCCCATCTCCATAAACTTTTTATAAAAGTAATCTATATACTATTCAAGGGCATCCTTGATGAAGGTATAAGGCAATAGACAAGCTTTCAAATACTATATTCTATCAGAGACCTCATCTTTCTAGTGACAAAGGTCCCTAAAAGACATAGAACATATAGAATCCCATAGTTCTTACTGTTTGGTGAATTTTTAAAAATTAATTTTGTTAGATAATAAAAAGAGTAGCTAAAATGTATATAGTACTTTTAAGGTTTATAAAGGGCTTTACATATACACCTTATCTTGATAAAAATAGCAAAAGCAGTAGGACAAAATGCCACATTGGAGACCCTCATAACAAAAAATGCTTTTCTCATGCACTTGTTACACTTATCACACAAGATTTCTTGAAAGATGGAACAGAAATAACTGTTTGATGACCCTCTTTTCATTGATGTCAAGTGAGACACCAAACAGAGAAACATATGCCTACCAAAGGTATTTGCCACCATCATAGAACATGTTCAGCACAGAGTCCAAATGTAAGAAGGATTCCCTATGTAGATTATAAGGTCCTCCGGCTGTTCCTGTTTGGATACAAAATTGTGCTGATTGGAATCAGTCCCAGAACATTGCAGAGACTCCTAATGAGATCCATAACTATTCAAAAAAGGAGAATTCATGAGGACTTGGATGAAAGTCCCAAAGCACAAGTTAGGTTTCAATGTGTACCACTAGGGGGAGTGTTCACATTGGGGGAGACCACAGAGCCATTTAAGTAATAATAACAGCAGTACTAATTTAAAGAGAGCTTTAAAGTAAAAGAATTTGTTGGGGCCAAAGGAGGAATCTATATAAAATTCTCTAGGAAAATCTGAGGAGAGAGAAAAAACTTTCAGCTGGGGAGATGAGGAACAGGGTAGGCTTCAAGGAGGAGGTGGCACCTTCTGTGGGCAAAGAAGGAAGAGAGTTACAATAGGCAGAAATGAAAAGAGTGTCCTTTGGGGGCATGACAGATGAAGCAGTAGGTAGTAGGGTATGACTACCACACAGGTACATGAAAGGCAATAATGTGAAACAAGGCTGGGAAAGTAGGATGGGGCCATATTATATAAAGAGCTTTAAAGGTCAGACTAAAGAATTTCTATTTTATCCTGTAGGCAATATAGGTTATGTGAAGGTTTTTGACTAAGGGACCATTGTGATCCACCCTGAATATTATAAGATTAGTGGTAGATTTATTATTATTTTTTAGAAGAACGCATCTTATGTCAATGATTTGGTCCTACTCAAACCTTGAGGATACTGATTCTTCCAGAAGAGACAACGTACGGCAATGGAGAGAATACTAAATTTGGAGGCAGGAGACTTAGTTGAAATCTAGGCTTTATGACTTACTGTTTGTGTGACCTTGGATAAGTCACTTAATTTCCATGGGACTAATTTTCCTTAATTCTAAACTTGAACTAGATGACCATGAAGCTTCTTGTTTGTGCCATTTGGATGAGCCGTGAGTCACCAAAGACAACCCTTTGTTAAGACAGAGAAACACTGCTTGCTCCATCTGTTCTGCCCCTTTACCCTATGGACCAATATGCCCTCCAAATGTCTAGGTATTATCATTTGACCCACTAATGCATCATATGGATCCCAGGGCTTTGCTATCTACCTGTAGGAACACCCTTAGAACCACTAGGTCCATCCATATGTCCTGAAACTGGACCCTTCTATATTATGTTTTCTTCACTGATAACAATGCCAGTTCAGCAAGAATAGGTATTGTCTGGATCTTAACCAAATTATCGCCAGTCTTGCTTGAAGAGAATACATTCCCTTCTCATTTTGGCCTCATGAAATCCCTCTCTTCCACCTTTTACCTGACGACTTTGCTGATCTCTTCAGCAACTTTAACTGATTGCAATTGTATAAATAAATATACATGTTCACCATCTCTCATTTTGTATAATTTGCAAGAATCCCAATGTGGTTTTAATAAGTAAATATTTTCAGCTTGCTAAACATTGCCGTTATTCAACCTTGTTTAATAATATATGAGACCCTAGAATCTGAAAGGAAAACATTACTACTAATTACAAAATTTTTTTTTAAGTTCAGGAAAGACTTAATTGAGCTGTAGATGATCATTTTTCATTTTCTTAAATATGTTCCATTGTTTACTTTCATTATAAATAAATCATAAGATACTTAAAATAAACTACTAGTACCTTCCCTTGTTTTACAAAATTTTGCATTTATTCTCTTTAAAGTTATTTTGTATATACTTGCAAATCTTCTTGCTGTCTCCCTGGTTGGAATGTAGACTCCTTACATGTAGGGGTTATTTCATTTGTTGTATTTATATTCCTACAGCCCAGCACAGAGCAGGCCACACAGTAGGTGCTTAGATGTTTGTTGATTGATTGGTAAAGAGTAAATTCTGATTGCTTTCCCCCCTCATATTCATTCATTTCCTTCAAGTGCTAAATCTGTGCCCTTTGACATCTGGCATGGCTGGAATACATCCTATTTTTTATTTTGAGCTCCAAATTCCCTCCTTCCCTCCAGTCCCTTCCCAACCCATTGAAAAGGCAAGCAATATGATACTTATTGTACATGGTTTTTGTCAGCCAAGTCAGTGTAGGAAGCAAAATCAGAGAGGCTCCTGCCTAGGTCTAGGGCAGGTTTATTTTTATTTATTTTTATTTTTAAAAGATTTTAATTAAAAATTATTTTCAAATATTTTCCATGTTTATATGATTCATGTTCTCTCCCTCCCTTCTTCCCTCCCTCCTCCCAAAGCACTTCCACTGGGTTGTACAAATGTTATCATTTGATACCCCTTTCCATATTATTCATTTTTGCTATAGAACAATTTTTTTAAAGCCTAAACCCCAAATCATATACCCATATATACATGTGATAGGTGATGTCATATATTTTGCTTTTGTGTTTCTATTTCTCTCAATGTGGTTAGCATTTTTTCCCATAAGTTCTTCAGGAGTGTCCAGGCAGGCTTATTTTTTATTATTTTTTTTAAACCCTTACCTTCTGCCTTAGAATCAATACTGTATATTGATTCTAAGACAGAACAGCGGTAAGGATTAGGCAATGGGGGTTAAGTGACTTGCCCAGGGTTACACAGCTGGAAAGTGTCTGAGGTCAAATTTGAACTCAGGACCTTCCATCTCTAGGCCTGGCTCTCAATTCACTGTGCTACCCAGCTGCCCCCAGGCAGGTGTATTTTTAAAGCTATACTAGTCTCATCCACATTTTCAGAGTAAGATCCAGGCCATGGGACATATTTTGACCTTGGACTTTGGAATGGCTCTCAAAAATAAAGAATAAAAAAGAAGGAAAAAAAGTTCAGCAAAACCGACCAACATATTGAAAATGCCTGATATTATGAACAGTGTTCTACCTCTTCAAAGAAGCAGTTCATAGATGCGGCTTTTGAACCACTGAAGGAATTTTTTTTGCCCAACTATGTATATTTGTTTCAAGAAATTTGCTTTCTTTTCTTTTTTTTTTAGTAGAGTAGGAGGAGAAAAAAATAGATTTCTGTTAATTTTTGAAAAATAGGTAGAGAGTGTGAAATATTTCATGAAATTTCAGCTGAGGTAAGTGTTTATTAGTTTTACTTAACTTTGTTATAAGTAAGAGACCTCCCATAAAGTCAGAGTAATCTGCAAATGTTGGTAATGGAAAAATAAAACATATCAATCAAAAGTGAAAAAGCCCCCCAAAAGTTATTTTTAATGAAACAGTGAGACCCTAATGGTTTGGGGAATAAACTCATGCCAAGAACCAGTCTTGTGGTAAGATTTAGGAGATAGTGAACAAAACTATGACATCATAACATTTTATCATTATATTGTTTGTAAATTACATTTTTTCAGGGAACAAAAAATACACCTTCTTTCCAAAGAAAGATAGAAACTGTGTCATAAAAATGTTTAGTCAATCAAAATATTCTGGTATTGGTTATGTCCAAAAAAATATGTCTCAATTTGCACCCTGAGTCTATCATCCCTCTGTCACGAGGTAGGGTACATATGCCATCAGGAGGTTTCTGGGATCATGGTTGGTTAAAATTCTGACAACTTTCAAAGTTGTTTGTCTTTACAATATTATTGTTCCATCATTTTGGTTTCATCTCTTTGGTCCTTAAGACTTTTGGCCTTTGAGAGTCTCCTTTTAAAATCCAAATCACTCTGGAAAGTGTCATAACTTAAGCTGTTAACTGCTACCATCTTCGTTATAATAATTATAAGTCATTAAAGTTTACAAAGGGTTTTCCTCACTCCAAACCTGTGAAGTAGGAAACACCCAAGAATCATTCCCATTTTGACAGATGAGTAAAATAAGGCTTAGAGTGGTCAAGTGACAGTACCAGAACTGGGCATGGAGTCCCGGAGACTTGGATTATACAGTAGTCCTTGTCTCCACCACTCTTTAGTTTTGTGACTTTAGATAAGGGACAATTTCTGAGTTTCAGTTTCCTCATGAGCAAAATGATGATATTGATACTAAAACTAATGATATTAATATAAATAATATTAATAAATTAATATAAAACAAATGATATTACTACCTCATAGGAATGATAAGAAGATTAAATACAAGGTATTCCAAAAGCCTTCATGTGATTTTAAACTCCAATCATTTCTAAATCTTAAAAAAAAAAAAGGAAGATTTTTGGGATACCCTGTATATGTAAAAGAGGCACTGTCCCTTTAAGGCCCTTTTTTTTTTTATTATTAACTATTTCTAACCTGTAAAAAAGTGCTTTGTAAATAAATGATAAAGTGCTCCATATAGAATCTATACTAGATTGTTGCCATCTTGGGAAGGGTGTAGGAGAGAGTAGGGTGAGAGGGAGAGGGATAATTTAGTTAAAAAAATTTTTTTTAGTGAATAATTGAGAATTTTTTTCTTGTAATTGAGGGGGAAAATTAAAGAAATAAAAAAATTGAAATGATAAAGTGCTCGTAATTCAACCAGATGTAAGTTTTAAGGCTTTTTTTTTAGATCATATTAGAAGGATCACAGAATATCAGTGCTACAACAGGGTTATTTACACCAAACTTCTCAGTGGATAAATGACCTGAACTTTTAGGTTTTCAGGGCTCTTTACAGACATTATCTCATTAGAGTTTCTCAGCAACCTGGTGAGCTCAGTATTACAGGTATTATTATCCCCTTTTCCCAGAGGTAGAAAGGAGGAAAGGCTCAAGGGGAGCCTACGTGAGGCAGCTCAGGTAGGTAGAACGATTTACCCATCACCACAAAACTAGCTGGAGCTAAATTCAGGTATTCTGTGGCCAAATCCAGCTTACGTGATCCAATAGACCACAAGGACTGACACCGTGTTGAGACCAGACCAAGAGCAAGACACTGTCTAGGACAGGGGCGGGTTGCGGGGTTGGGGGTGGGGGTGGGGTTGTTGTGGGGAAGAAGGAGGGACCTGGGAGGTGGGACTGGACCAGGAAAGGAAAGTTGATAGGTGGGAAAGTACCCAAGAAAAACCACTTCCTTCACAATTTTGCCTGGCCCGGCCTGGCTTGTATCAACAATCACAAAAGGACCGAAAGGCGTGAGGATGGTGGACACCTTTTGTTTGGTAGTGCTGTATTTACGTGTTGTCCTTGTTATTTTTAAACAATATCGCTTTTTAGAATTTTTCTGGCGAAAACCAGACAACCAGATTAACAAATAACAACAACGGCGACAACAAAACCAAACCTGCTATCCCCAAAACAAACGAGAACGACCCCACGCCACTGGGAACACTCGTGTATTTCTGCCTTATATCATTTCCCTTTTTGTCACAAAAAAGGAACAAAAACAGGATTTTTCTAGCTCATCTAGGAAGCAGATGCTAAACACACTCTCAAGTGCTTCCTAATGATGCCTCATTTAATACAGAGGGGGCTCTATTTTAGAGCAATAAAGCTTATTATAACATACCTCCATTTCATATTTTAGGGTTGTAATAGTCATTCCTACAAGTCCTGGAGGAAGGCCCATGAAGCAATGTTAACTCATATTAATTTGCTATTTAGCCAGTTATAATGCAAATCTCTGTCTCATGGAAAACATTATTTTTAAAAAAAGTTTCAACATATATGGACGTTATTTATTGCTCTATTCTCATTGTCTCCTTATAACATGCTCTTGATCAGGCCCAAATGCCCATTTTGGAGATTTTTCCGTTTGAGCAACAACTGGCTTCTTATATTATCCACTGATGCAGGAAAGTTAAATTACAGCCAGTTCATATCATAGAAACAAAGTGTTTCCTGCAATTACTGATAAGGGACAGTTCATTTTCTCTCTGTCATCCTGCAAAACCCTCCTAACAATTCATGCCTGGTTAAACAGGATTTCCACATCTACCGCTGACATCTTTCCAAGTAATTCAGGGTTGTTATTACTGTACAGTTCTGGCAAGGCTCAAAAGCAAGCAGACTTGACTAGGCTGCTCAAAGCAGAGCTTAAGTAGTTGTAATTAATAATAATTACATGCCCACTACACTCTAGTTTTATCACATTATCCATCAATGCAAATAAAAAGGCAGATAGATACTTTACATAGATATGTGCATTCACATAGAGGTATACACGCCCTGTTGCCGTAGCCTCAGTGGAGCCCGGGCTCTTCCAAGCCATCTCCAGAAACGCTGAAATATTGCTTCAAGTTCAGTAAATCGTTACTACTCGCTTTACTGCAAAATTAGGATTGTTGCAACTGTATCTAATCTCGGTAAAAGAAACACTTTTTCCCCATCCTGCCGTCACTCGGATTCGAACCGAGGTTGCTGCGGCCACAACGCAGAGTACTAACCACTATACGATCACGGCAAGCTACAGGAGAGGCAGCGGTTTGGACTCTTACAATACTCTTGCAATATCAAAGGCTGTGGAAACAGTGCCATCTGTTGCCCATATATATACGTTCCCCAAATCTAATTGTAAAAATCCCTTTCTCCCGTGTACCTGCCTCTCTAAAAAGTTGCTTTCTAAGTGCCCCAAACAAACAAACAAATAAATAAATAAACAAACTTAAAAAAAAAAAACCAACTTGAAAGTTTTTACAAAAATCTCCGGGAATTGGAGGAAATGATATAATTGGACAGTCATAAATCACTGAAAATCTACCTACATATCTGATACCTGTCTTCCAGAGCTGTGAGAGATTAGCTAGTACAGCTCCCTCATTTGACAGGCATTTTACAAAAGGGAAGTAATGTTATAGAAATTCACTGACGATGATATAGGAGAATATGGTGCAAACAGGGAACTCTGATCTTATTCGTGAATATTCTCTCTCTCTCTCTCTCTCTCTCTCTCTCTCTCTCTCTCTCTCTCTCTCCTGTCTCTTAT
>NC_058130.1:114553625-114568610 GCF_016433145.1 Gracilinanus agilis | reverse complement strand
CTCTCTCTCTCTCTCTCTCTCTCTCTCTCTCTCTCTCTCTCTCTCTCTCTCTCTCTCCCCCCAGCAGAATTTTTTTTGGGGTTTTTTGACCATTGTATCCCCAGCATCTACTACAGTGTCTGAAACACCAATCAACCAACCCCACAATTAACCAGCATTATTTAATTGTCTACTATGTGACAGATTATGCATCATATGCTGTGCTTGACTCTAAGACTCTTAAGTCCCAAGAAAAAAAGTCCCTGCCCACAAAAAAACCTATAGTTCATATGAAAGTATGTGTAAAATATGTACAAGATAAATCTAAGGAAATTTGGGGAGAGAGAGGAAGGGAAGGAAGGAAGGAAAAGCATAAAACATTTTCCCTTTAATGCTTCTTTCACTGGTCTGGCTTCTTAGGCGTTTTCAAAGAATTAAGAATGCAGCAAGGGGCAGCTGGGTGGCTCAGTAGATTGAGAACCAGGCCTAGAGATGGGAGGTTTTCAGTTCAAATTTGACCTCAGACACTTCCTAGCTGTGACCCCTCCCCTCACCCACTGCCTAGCTCTTACCCTCTTTTGCCTTGGAACCAATACACCGTATTGATTCTACGACAAGGTAGGTAAGGGTTTAAAAAAACAACAACAATGCAGCAGCCATTCACTGATTGATAAAGGATATGAACAATCAATTTTCAGATGAAGAAATCAAAGTTATCAATAAACATATAAAAATGTTTTAATCACTCTTGATTAGAGAAATTCAAATTAAAGTAACTCTGAGGTACTACCTCATACCTATCAGATTGACCAATATGATATAGTAAAGAAAAGTGATAATTGTTGGAAGGGATGTGGCTAAATGAGGTCACTGATATATTGTTGGTGGACTTGTGAACTTATCCAACCATTCTGGAGAGCAATTTGGAACTATGCCCAAAGGACTATAAAATTGTGCATACCCTTTAATTCTGTAAATTGCTACTAGGTCTGTACACCAAAGAGATCATAAAAAAGGGGAAAGGACCTACTTGTACAAAAATACTTACAGCAGCTCTTTTTGTGGTGCCAAAGAGTTATAAATTGAGAGGATGTCCATCAATTGAGGAATGGCTGAACAAATTGTGGTAGATGATGGTGATGGCATACTATTGTGCTATAAGAAATTATAAGCAGGATGAATTCAGAAAAAGCTGGAAAGATCTACATGAACTGATGCAGTGATACAAAGCAAAATAAGCAGAATCAAGAGAACATTTTACACAGTGACAGCAATATTGTACAATGTTCAACTGTGAAAGACTTAGCTACTCTCAGTGATACAATGATCTGGGACAATTCTGAAGGACTTATGTCAAAGAATGCAATCCACCTCTAGAGAAAGAACTGTTGGAATCAGATGCAGATCAAAGCACAGTATCTTCCCATATTCATTTGTTTACAGTTTTATATGAGTATTCTCAAATGTCAATGACAAACATGGAAGTATGTTTTATAAGATAATACATGTATAATCCAGATTAAATTACTTATTATCTCTGGGAGGGGAGGGAAAGGAGGGAGACAATATGGATCTTTTAATTTCAGAAAATGTATTTGGAAAAATTGTTATTACATGTAATTGGGAAAATAAAATATCTTTGCATAAAAAATAAAAAAGGAAGTAAACTGTATGGGATGGACATAATGTCCAGTGTTTTCTGTTGGAGCCCATTTTCCCTGAGGTATGGGCTTTTAGAGGGGATAATGAGTCCTTAGATATTGAAGAAAAATACTTGCAACTTCTCTATTTTCTACATTATCTCAAAAAATATCATTTTATTAAAAAAAGAATGTGGCAACCACAAAATGAGGGGGGTTAAGACTGGGGAACAGTGGAGGGTTAGTAGATTTGTTTCACCATGAGGAAATCCAGTCCATGCTGAATTCAATTCAAGACATGAGCATTTATTAACTATGTGCAAAGTATGGGAATAAAAACCAAAAACTAAATAGTCCTTGCCCTCAGGGAGTTGACATTCGGCATGACCACTGAACCTAAATGAGAAAAATCTTCTGAAATCTAAAGCTGTGGAATGAAAGGGAAGGACTTTCCAAAACTCCAGCACATCTGGTCAATCTATATCACTAGCAAAATTAAAGTATTCTGTATAATATCCCAAGCGTTGAAAGAGAACATTAAAACTTCAAATACACAGAGACAATATTCCTGATATGCTGAGACTACTTCTGGTTTAATGAAGACTCCAGGTGTTTCTCCAGCTTGTTTGCTTGATATCTGCCCTGAGAAGGTCAAGTAAGATATCTGACTTGGCACAGGGTAACAAAAGTCTAATCCACCCTATAAGTTGGTAGCAATAACTCCAAAGCTTTCTTTGAGATGATCATGCCAAAGATGTGACAATTGGCTAAAGCACCAGATGTCACTCTCCTTACCTAACCTTATCTAATCTCCTTATCTAATTTAGCCTCCTCATCTCTCACCCCATACATTCAAACAGATATATTGAAGGCTTTTGCAGAAAACATCTGCTTTTCATCTCAAATTTTAGTGGTCTCCAAACCTTTCCTATCTGTTTCATTTTCTCTAATTGTTTCCTCACCCCAATTCCAATATTCCCATTCAATAATTCAATTCTATTTCTATAGAGTTTTAACCTCGGAAGACTGTCAAAGACTTTCTTGTGGAAAGAACAAGCTGTATTTTAGTGAAGAAGACAAGTCCAAACGCTGCCTCGAAAACTCATTACCCATGTGACCATGGGCAGTGATTTGACCATTCTGAGTCTTAGTTTCTTCTTAGCTCAAGCCCTTATCACCTCTTGCCAAATTATTGCAATGACCTTATAATTATTATCTGCTGTAAAAATAATTTTTGTAGAGTATACGTCTCATGTGACCCTCCTACTTAATTAGTGACTCCTTATCCTCTGTTTAGCTTTTAAAGCCCTATATAACATGCCCTTCTCTGGTTTTCTGAGATTGCCTCCACTTCTTTGCCTTCCCATAGATATCCCTCATCCCTGGAATTCACTCCCTCTTTACCTCCACCAGCTCAAGTACCAACTTAAACATTCAGTCATTCCTGATCTTTTCCACCTACTTGTTGGGAAACTCCCGAGATTACCTTGTGCTTAACTAACTTGTGTAAATTTTCACTTATTAATTTTGTATCTGTGCTATCTATTTTCTACGTATATATTTTCTATGCACTTGTTACTGACTCCATTAACATGTAAGCTCTGTTCATTTCTTTGTACTTGTATCCACCGGACCCCAAGAAGCTCATTGCTGGGAAAACTTCATCATCCTATTCGATGCCATGAGCCCAAGTACTCCATCTTACCACTACTCTCTGTGCCTTTGATTGGTAGGCAAGACTATGAACTCTAAAAACTCCAATTAGGGGAAGGAGCTCAACTCAGAACATTTCATTTCTTACCAAGCTGCAGCACTACTTTGGGACTTCTCTGATTACTCCACTTGGACCCTTTATCATATAGCTTTTCTTCTAAACCAACCCTTACCTGCCCTTGCTTTTCAGCTTCCCTTTGTAAGTTCTTTGAGAGCAAGAATTGCCTTTCTTTCTTTTTTCCATATTTGTATTCCCATTGCTTAACACAGTGCCTGGAACATAATAGGTACTTAATAAATTCTTTATTTGGGAGAAGCTGGGTGGCTCAGTGGATTGAGAGCCAGGCTTAGAAACAAGAGGTTCTGGGTACAAATCTGACCTGAGACATTTCCTAGCTGTGTGACCCTGGGAAAGTCACTTAACCCCAATTGCCCAGGCCTTACTGCTCTTCTGCCTTAGAACCAATTGGTTCTAAGATTGAATGTATGACTTTTAAAGTAATAAAAATACAAATAAGTAAATGTTTTATTGACTGATAGTACCTGGAACAGAGTAGGTACATAACAGACAACTGATTGACTAATCTAAAAAATGAAGACAATAATACTTTCTCAGGGATGCTATAAAGATATAATGAGATCATGCATGTAAATTGTGTGCTTTAAAGGGCCATATAAATATTCTATATTATCAATGTTATTATCTCTTATGAACTTGAAGCATTTTGTTCCGAAGATATAAAAAAAATTCTCCTATGCCTAAACAAGAGGATGGGAAATTATTTTGGTAGAGAATTTGTAATAATAACTACAACAACTTAGTAAAGCAGAAGTTAAGTTTTGTAGCTTAATAGGGTTTCATAGCTAATAAATGTCTGAGGCTAGATTTGAACTCAAGTCTTCCTGAATGTAGGTCCAATATGCTACCAATTGCATCGCTTAGCTGCCTCTGGGAAAAGAGCAAATCAAATCTTAAGTATAGTAATAATTTGGAAACTATACACCTAAAGGACTGAACATAATGAGAACTGGTGCACACTTGTGTAGGATCTGCCTAGCTACAAAGGGGCAAAAGCTTTGTTCTAGAATATTTAACATTCCACATATTTAGCAATGGACTAACTAACTTCCAATATTCTTTCTAGCTCTAAAAATATAATTGAATAAATGACTTGTCCTTCTTCTTGGCCTCCTCATCTTGTAACTGCATTTTTAAAAATGTATTTTAGTTCAGATGCAGCCTGTCAATCTTATATTTACTCCCACTCTGACCAAGGCAAAGTAGATGGACCTGCTGCTAGTTCATCTCCCACAATGCCTCCCTACCCTGGCAAAAATCCAGCTGCATAAATACAGGTTTGACAACAACTCTTGATAGTAACTCAAGTGATAAAGAACAAAGAGAATTTATCACTGCAACTTTAATATAAATTAACAATGTGAATGTACTTGATTTTTTAAAAGGCTAATTTTAGACTGCGTTAATAGAAGTATAATGTACAGATCATGGAAAGTGATAGTTTCCAAAGTAGTCTGGACTCATTATTCTGATTCTACTGGAGAGTTTTCAAAATTCTGAATACCATATTATAAGAGAGAGATTAGTGAATTGTATCATATCTGGAGATGGTTGACCTGGCTGGTGAAATATCTGGAAATAATATTACATAAAAATTGTTTAGGGAACTTGGGACTTTTAGATCAAGAAAGAGATTAAGAGTAGGGCCTTTATATCAGTGAAAGGTTTTCCTGTGGAAGAGGGAGAAAATGTGTTCAGGAACAAATTGGTGTGGTTGATCTCTGAAGTTCTTTTTCGATTCTGAAATTCTTTATTATATCATTGGGTAAAGCTCTTCTTTGGGTTCGACATGGACTTCTTTAAACTAATGATCCCATCTCCTCTCCATTTCCTTCCATACTATTCCCTCTTCCTCTTTCCCAGTTCCTTCTGTCTCTGTCCCAAGAAAGATGAGAGCCCCTTTGCCCAGTCTACAGAGGGCAAGGCAGGCTAAGGTAGAAAATTTGATATTTTACAGAACCGGTGCAATCTTCCAACCCAAATAGGAATCCTATGCACAATCATTCCCTAAAAGCATTATCCAGATTCTGTTTGAATAATTTTATTGATGGGATGGTACAACTTAACGAGGTAGTACACTTCATATTTGAACTGTCCTTAAGATAATTCTTCTTTATATTAAGAATCCTGGGGCAGCTGGGTAGCTCAGTGGATTGAGAGCCAGGCCTAGAGATGGGAGGTCCTAGGTTCAAATCCGGCCTCAGACACTTCCCAGCTATGTGACCCTGGGCAAGTCACTTGACCCCCATTGCCTACCCTTACCACTCTTCCACCTATAAATCAGTAAACAGAAGTTAAGGGTTTAAAAAAAACTAAAAAAAAAACCTAAAAAAAAAAGAATCCTGCTTTCCTATTACTTCTATTCAATTTTTCCCCGTGGAACACTATAAAATGAGTTAATCTCTCACACGATATCCCTTTAAATGAATAAAAATAACAATCACATCCTAAGTCTTGTCTTCTCCAGATACAATACTCTTAGGTATTATTTTTTTATTAGCAAAAATAACTAGGATTCATATAGCACTGTAAGGTTTAAAAAACATTTCACATATTATCTTATTTGATCCTCACAATAACTTTTTGAAGTACATGCTATTGTTAGTTTCATTTTATAGTGAAAAAAATTGAGGTTCACAAAGGTTCTATAGCTAGCAAGGTCAAACATAGAATTTGGACTTAAATCACCCTGGTTTCAGGTCTGGGACTTTATCTACTACTCTACCAAATTGCTTATGATTGCCTTGACATGTGGCATGGTTTCCAGATCCCTTGACATTCTAATAACTTCCCTCTAGATATGTTCTGGGCCTATTTTTCTTGAAATTATTTCCAGAACTGATTCAGTATTCCTTATTTGCTATGACCAATACTGATCATTCATTCACTCATTTATCCATTCATTCATTCATTCATTCATTCATTCATTCATTCATTCATTCATCTATTCATTCAATAATATTAAGTACCTACTAAATGAGAAACATTGTACCATTGCACAATTCAATTCAAGGGGAGGATACAAAATTCAGATGAAACAGTCTTTATACTCATGAAGCTTAAAGTCTCACGGTGATAATACAAAAAAGATTAAATACGATTACATGCTATATTACATATGCACATGAATATAAAATAAAATGCATAGTACTATGTAATTAGTGCCATATAGAATACCCAAATAAGCCCATAGTGGGTTTCAGGGAGGCCTGCACAGAGATAGTGGCATTTGAGTTGGTCTTGAAAGATGGACTAGACCAAGTATATACAAAGGAACATAGATCTAGAGCAGTGATTCCCAAAGTGGGTGCCACCGCCCCCTGGTGGGTGCTGCAGCAATCCAGGGAGGTGGTGATGGCCACACTTTTTTTGTATGACATTCTATTCTGAATTCAATAAATAGTTTCATAATTTCCAGGGGGCGCTAAGTAACATTTTTTCTGGAAAGGGGGCCGTAAGCCAAAAAAGTTTGGGAACCACTGATCTAGAGCTTGAAGGATGTTCAAAGGTCACCTAGTCCAACCCCCTCATTTCACAAAGGAAGAAATCAAGACCCAGAGAGGTTGAGCTTCTTCCCCAAAGTCACACAGGAAGTAAATATCATAGACAAGATTTGAATCCAGGCCCTTTGGCTCCAGAGCTGGTATTCTTTCCATTGTATGGCATTGCCTCCATGGACTTAGCTAGAAGCAATTCAGTTTTGAATCTACTGATGGATCAATTCTCCAGATACCTGAAAGAGAAGAAGATACCAAACACATAGTGGAAAATTTCAAACAGACCTCATTGTCTCCATACAATGTTTACGAGAATAAACTACAGATGTATCAAGGACATCCTTGATGAAAGTAAGAGTATGACAGGCAGACAGAATGATATTCTTCACTAGTTCATATCCTTATAGGCACACAGTTGACTGAAAGGCATAGGAAATAAAAGATACTACTGAATTTATTGTTTGCTGACTATTTTTTAAAGCCCTTGGTTCTGTTGAACAAAGGGCTTTTTAATAGCTTCTCCTCCAGCGATATGTCTCTTGCCATATGTACAATTCCTTGAAAGATATAAGCTCAAAGATAACTTGGTTTGATAGCTTCCAGTTGAGTTTATTAATACAAACCAAAGCATTAAACATGGAGATGTATATTTAGCAAAGGTATTTGCCACCACAATGGACTGCCCTGGTGAAGGTCCTATGCAGAATGCAAGTAGAAGAGAAATTCCTTATAGATGGTGAGTTCTTCTTGGCATTGGTTGCAAAAAGCCCAGAGTATTGCAGTGTTTCCTAAATTATTTCAATAATTACTCAAAGGTATTTGAAAGAAAACTATCCATATAGGAAAAAACAGGAATGCCTTTTGCCCAGACTATGCTATGCACTTGGATAGATAGCCCTTAGAAATGAATCATCCCTGCATATAGCTGAGATAGGCACTGCAGATGGAAAATGAACTGGGCCCAGAAGGGAAGAGGAGGAGTTGAGTAGCCTAAATTGCCTTTGGAAAATTGTGTGGTGCTTTTAATGGGTCCTAATTTCTCCCTGAAAGAAAAGTCTATCTCTTAAATACCAATATGCTTCCATAATGATGCCAATGTGGTCATGAGTCATGGAATTGCACAGTCTTTGAGGATTAAAGTTGCAGCTTACCCAAAGGATAATGAAGAATGCCATGGGATAGGACTATGGAAAGATGGGGAGGATTATGAGTAGATTATAATATACACGTGGTATAAAGGATGACTGGAAAAGGAGGTGGACCTATTATATAGCAAGAGTGAGGGATAACAGATGGGTAAACTGTGCACTCCAGTGATATCCAAGAAATGTTGGAAGATGTAAAAGAAGACTCCCAGCACATTTGGTTTCCCCAATCTTCACCTCCATTTTGAGTATTTATCAAGGGCATAGAAAAAAAGATTGCACACAATAAGCACGTGTAGATGGGTTGCAATCTGTACCTCATGTCATTTGGGATCAAAGAGCTATGGAATATTGAAATCAATATCTCTTTTTCTCATCAAACTGTTTCATTTGGATGGGAGAGCTGAAGTGATGGAGGAGGCATAGTGACTGTCACAGGTCTGCCACTGGGCTCAAGGCCAACAGCAGTCATCAGCTGGGTTTGGTGCTGGCCCAGTGCCCAGGATTCAGACAAAGACAGGTTGGGAACCCTCATGCAGAGAAGGCCCCAGTTTCTCTTCCACACAGGAACCTTCCCTCCATCCACCACTGACTGTAACATCAGGAGAGACTCAATCATGCTCCCTTCCTGTGCCCTCTATATATTCTAAAAACTCCGTGTTCTTTCTAACGGCAAATTTGATTCATTCAAGAGGAGTTCAGACTGCCCAAACAAGACCCTGTGGCTGAATAGAGGAGATGAGGAGCCAGCAGTTGAAACCTGAGGGGATAATAGTTCTAATTTTCTAAGACTGATATCCATAACAACAACAACAATAATAACAACAAAAAGTCCAAAAAGCAAATGGTTTCCGATTAGACCCTTTCCCGAAAGCTGCCTACATTGATAACCAGATCACTGTATGTGCTCAGTCTTAAATGTAAGATAAAATGAATATTTTCAAAAAGCCTACAACATGAAATGCTTAACAGTTTACATTTGCAATAGTAAACTGCCTAAAGTAATTTTTCCCCCTCCCTGCTTATTAATGAATTCCATTTTACCAAGCCCAAATCTTGCTGTGGGGAAGCTGGGGAAAAAAAGGTGGTGGAGTGAGGAGGGGTAGGGGCTTTTTGTTGGTTGGTGGTTTTAATTTTTTGCCTGAAGGCACCATTAGAAAAACTCCAGATGCACAGAGTCCTAATAGAATTCTGCATCTGACATAGCCCCCTGGAATACACTGGCCTAACCTTTATGATCGGGGAACCCAGGCCTCCATTTGGAAGGCTTGTTAGGGAGGGCTGGTCTATTAACGATAATGTGCCGCAGTACCAGAAGCACCGGGGACAGCTGAAGGGCTCAGGCTGTTGAGAATGAGAGCATAGCTCATAGGAATTGTGGTGGATTTCATATCAACCTCCCTCCTTTTCTGTCCTCAGGAAGGAAATGGTTAGTGAAGGTGGAGTGGTATCAGAGCTGTAGGAGACCAAATAAGGTGCATATTTGTCCTTTAGCTTCCTCTCTTTAATTGGAAAAACAAACACAAGATCCGCACTAAATAACTGTGTGAACGTGGGCAAAAAATTTCATCTCTCTGAGTTTCAGTTTACTCTTCTGTAAAACTGGGGTGATACCACCCCAACTCTGACTCACAAGATTGTCATCAGACTCAGAACAGATAGCATCTGTTAAGTGCTAGACAAGTTGGTGGCAATATTATTATTCCCATTTTACAGATAAAGAAATTTAACTTCAGAAAGATTAAGTGATTTACCCATAGTCACAGAAGTCAGTGAATCCCTGAGATAGGATTCAAACTCAAATCTCATTCCAACAGGCTGTGCCAGGTTCCCTCCCAGTAGCAATACTCCTACCACTCACACCCCTGGCGCTTTTTAGGGGAAAGTTGTTTTAAATATTCTTTAAGTGTAGGGAAGTAGGAGCTAATGTTGAATGGTGAAGGTGATTTGCAGATAGAATCTGCCTTTGGGACAGAAAGACGCCTTGACTCCTAAACTTGCCGTACACTATGATGAGCCAAGGTAAGGGTGACGGGAAGAGTTATGGAAAGAGGAAACAAGGAACTAGCAAGACAAAAAAAAAAGATGCTCCAAATTTAGCATTGGGATTGACAGCAATTGAGAAATAAGCTGGGAGAGACAGGTGTGTTCTAGCTTGTTTCTTCTTTCTTTTGCATTCAGTTTAGATCTCATTTACCTATTATAAAATCTCTCTGGCCTGTAGAGATGCTAAGCTATGTATTTTATTTAAATCTTACAAATAGGGAGAGGATAAAGGAGAGAATTATGTTATATTCTAGGGAGATTTATGGCTTGATCTGTGGGAGTTGATCTGGGATGGGAAAGGAGGCTTAAAGCTATTAGCACAAAGTAGGAGAAAAATAATATGACTGTATAAGCCTGGCATACTCTCAGATTCAGATATTCATAGAAATAAATTACAAGAGCAGGGAGCAAGAGTAAGCTCACATTCATTTTCCAAACATGGCTTCCATTCTTGGGCATCTTCATTCTAAAGGAAGGCCATTCACCTGAGAGAGGAAAAGGATGAAAAAAAGCCAAGCTTCCACAAAAACAGGGAATTCCCTGCCCTCCCCCGCCCCCAGGGTACTGGTACTTCAGCCAGACATACTCGATAGCAACGCCTTTATGCCTTCATAGGAATCTTATTTAATCCGTATTCTTAATAAAGGTCGACAAGAACACCAGCCAATTACAGTTCAGAGACAACAGTGAGAGGATTCTTTTTTTTTTTTTTTGGTCTAGGTTAGTCATAAATAGGTTACAGCAACACTGTGTGAGAACAGGGTAGGGATGGTGGGGGAAATTGCCAGGTAAACTGAGAAATAGCAGGATTCATAGTAGGACCAAAAATCAGTAACAGAAGGATTAATCCATGTAGGGCATCGCTAGAATAAGCAGTGGAGGAAGGCTATGAAGGTTGATTGGAAGCCCATCCATAAAATACCACAGGATCAAGTGGTTAGAAGATTGTAGGGTTTGGGGAGGGGCTCAGAAGACAAGAGTAGAGAAAAATAGGTGAGACCAAAGAAGGACAAATAACAGAATTAGAATCAAGTAGATCTTAATAGTCATGGTTCATTGCTACCCCCAAGAGAGCTATTTTTCCCCATCTTACCTCTCCGTTGAAGAAGCCAGTTCAAATGTCATGGAATAATATCATTTCAAGGTTGTTCATAGGCTCATGAATTAGAGCTATAAGGGTCATGAGGTCATCTGGTACACTACCCTCATCACGCAGATGAGGAAACTGGAACCTAGATTGTTTAAGTGATTTCTACAAAGTCACAGTGATGGTGTATAGCAAGGACAAGATTTGAAACTATATCTCTATGGGGCAGACATGGGAAAACACCTCTTTTCTGCGGTGACTTATATTTATACAAAAACATGACAAGATCACCTCATTGATTAGCACTAAATATTTCAAGGAGCTTTTTTTAGGTGTTGATGATGGATTTCCGAAATGTATGTGTCCTAGATATACCAGGTTGTTCTAGATTCTCTAAAAGTTTACCTAACTTCCTTGTGTGGCAGCCGTTCCATATTCTAGCTGACCACAAGGAAATATTGTGAGTAAAAATGAGAAAGACTTAGAATTGTCTAAAACAATATAATATAAAATACAATACTTGTTGCTACTTTTTATCTTCATAATTATCATCACCATTAATCTGTAAGATCAAGATTAAGCTTACCAGGTAAAGGCCAGATTTCCATCCCAGGAAACTCTAGGACCATAAAGTTACCTAGGATGAAAATCTGGCCCCCTGAGAGCTTCCCTTTAATTATCATCAGTGCTTAGAGTAGGATGGAAAAAAGGGGGGAGGGGGAGGGAGAACCACTCTAATTGAATGTAGGATAAACTATTCATTAGCAAGCCAAATAGCTACAACATTTAATAACCTGCAATGCCTCATGGAAAACTAAGAAATTGGCCAAGAGTAATTGAAGTTTGTGATTCTCCAAACTGTTATATAAAGCAAGGCTTGGCAAGGATCAGTGGGTCTGCACCAATTTTAATTGCATTTTTAAAAAATTCTGGATAGAGATTGCCTTTCTCCACTCATTATTTATATAGTGAAATCCCTTTATGGTGAACCTTACTTACAGTGAAATCCTATGCAGCAGCTTGTAAGGTTCAATGCAAATGGGACCTATGTATACTGAAACTCAAATCCAATGAAGCATATATGATTGGAGCCATTTTGTTTGACCCCCTTTTAACCTACTACCTTCCATCTACTTGTACTTTTTAGTTCTTCAGGCTACTCCTATCCCTCCTTGAGGTATTCAGGAGACTCTTTGGCTCATCATCAACATTAAAGGTGCTCAGTAAGAGTGTTTGAGGTCAATAGCTATCCATTCGTACATGGTCCTTGGAAGAAGACCTACCTAGACATCAAACACAAAATGGTGGGGATAATCAACCACAAAACTTCAAAGTCAAAAGGAACCTAAAATAAGATGGAGTCTTACCCATACCTGAAAAAGAATTCCTCCCTCAACATCCCTGACAAATAATCTTCCCAAAGTAGCCCATTAACTTAAATCGAAATTAAATATGTCTTTCTATAAGGCCGCTAGAGGGTACAGTGGATAGAACACCTGGGTCTTGCATCAAGAAGACCTGAGTTAAAATCTATCCTCATATGTAAGTTGTGTGGCCTTGGGCAAGTTATTTAACCTATTTACCTCAGTATCCTCAACTGTAAAATGATAGGAACACTTACCTTCTAGGGTTGTTGTTGGGGGTCAAATAAGATGATATTTCTAAAGTGTTTAGTATAATATTTGACACATAGTAGATGCTAAAGAAAGGATTATTATTCTATAACTCATAGAATATCAGAATTGGAAGGAAATTTGGAGTCTTTTCCAACTCCCTCATTTCGCAGATGACTGTACATTTTGCCAAATTAGTTTGAGAAAATGTGCTCTAGCTGAGCTGTGTCAACAATTTCTTAAACCAAAGGAGTGACTCTAATGCTGGGAAATTGGACACTGTGACAGTTCCTGGTATTTTCCGGTACTCGGGTGTTTGGAAAGGTTGTCAGCCTTAGACAAGGGATCCTGAGTTCTAGTTGCAGCTTTTGTACTATATAAGTCTCTGATATTGGGCAGGTAAAGAATTTAACCTCTTAAGGCTTCTGTTTCCTATAAAATGACAGAGTTGGCACTGATGATCCCCTGGCACTCTTTATCTTGAAAAATATCTCCTCCTTGGATTTTGATGGCAGTTCTCTCTCCTAATTCTTCTCCTCTATCTGACTTATCTTTTCAGTTCCCATTGCCAGGTCATTCACTCATGTCCTATCCTATCTCCATGTGGACTGGTTATTTTATTCTGGTAAGTAATCATATGAATGCTGAATGTTTTTCATCTGGTTGATCACCAGATAGTAAATTCTTTTGACTGGTAAACTCATGATGATGATCTATGTGACCAGATCAGGAACAAATCTTTTGAGCTTTTAGAGTCTAAGGTCCCTTCTAGCTCTACATCTATGATTAGGACTTCTTAGTTTTTTGTGTATGCCATGGACCAATTTGGGAATTTGTTAAAGCTATAGTACTTTCTCAGATTATGACTTGTTGACTACCATCAGAATTGAAGGAAATGCTAAATTTTAGTTTGAGATTATTGAAAATATAATTTTCCCCCATCCATGTTCATTGAACCCCTGAAACTTATGAGGTTCATAGACCTTAGATTAAGAAGCTTAAACTTGACCATTTCTAAAGTCCCTTTCAGATCTGATTTGCCATGATAAGCAATCAGTCACCCAAATAATTTTTATTATATAGATTAGGACACTGACATAAGTATAGGTAGGTTCTATGTGGTTAACTACTATTTCCTATAAATATGCACACATAGAGTTCTTGAGTATTTGTAACGCATGCGATTCGGAAACAAACTGGTACACATCAAGATGCTAGGATGTAAATCTCCATTATGTTGTTTTCCATGGACCTTTCCCCTTTGTGTAACAACCTGAAATAGCTTCCTATAAAATGGCATAGCACTTGACATTGGACATAGTAAAATGACATTTATTAACTATATTTAGTTAATCTAAAAAGGAAATAGATAGACTATATTTAAGTGTAATGTTGAAATATTACTAAGGATTCAAAGTTTACTCAGGTTAGCAATAGGAGGCATGTAATACATTCCTGCTTGCTTCATTTAACTGTTGTAAAGTGAAGTAATTCTTTATCAATTCTTCTGGTGAAAAGAAGGGATTACCTGGGAGTTTAATAGGGATCCAATTTAAAATAATACAGTAAAATTTATGCCTTGTGTGATAGTAATTAACATCCCTTCTAATAACTCATTTTAATAACTCACATAGATTATTAAATGGAATCTATTTTAAGAATACTTCAAATGGTTCCTTCTTCAACATGTATTTTAGTAAAATTACTCCTTAAGTACTTTTCTGTCAAAAACCATAGTCAGACATTTTAAGGAATGAGGATTTGAAATTAAACTGGATTAAGTCTTTCCTCCAACTTTCCTATCAACATTGTCTCCC
This sequence comes from Gracilinanus agilis, assembly GCF_016433145.1. Taxonomy (NCBI): domain Eukaryota; kingdom Metazoa; phylum Chordata; class Mammalia; order Didelphimorphia; family Didelphidae; genus Gracilinanus; species Gracilinanus agilis. The sequence goes on along the minus strand of NC_058130.1, from coordinate 114,553,994 downwards.
TCCACCATTCCTACCACTCTAATATCAAATAAAAATCTAGTATTGGCTCTTGCCATGAGAAGGAGATGAAGGACTTAATGAGGATAGAAAAACCCATGTGAGGGAGGGGCAGGTTTCTACAGTACAAGTATGAGTAATCCTTCAAAAAATTTTATTCATCTCTTTTGTTTTTATATCAGCTTTATTTCATAATATATTCTTGTCCCAGCTAGAGAAAAGAAGAAGGAAGAAGGAAGAATGAGGAGGAGGAGGAAGAGGAGGAGCAGGAGAAGGAGAAGGAGGAGGAGGAGAAGGAGGAGGAGGAGGAGGAGGAGAAGGAGGAGGAGGAGGAGAAGGAGGAAGAGGAGGAGGAGGAGGAGGAGGAGAAGG
>NC_058130.1:114505348-114553395 GCF_016433145.1 Gracilinanus agilis | reverse complement strand
AAGAAAGAAAGAAAGAAAGAAAGAAAGAAAGAAAGAAAGAAAGAAAGAAAGAAAGAAAGAAAGAAAGAAAGAAAGAAGAAGGAGAAGAAAGAAGAAGAAAGAAAGAAAGAAAGAAGAAGAAAGTGGGGTGAGGGCAGGGAGTGCTTCTACAAGAAAACCAATATGTCCACAAAGTCCAACAGTATATGTAGCATCCAACATTTATAGACCCTCTTCTCTACAAAAAGGAAGGGGAGAATATTTCTTATGTCTTCTTTGGGTCCAAGCTTTGACATAATTACTCAATATTGAGTTTATTTTGTTGTTCTTTCTTTTTATATTGTAGTTATTCATATTCCTTAACTGGTTCTGCTCCCTTCACTTTTCATCAGGTCATAGAAGTCTTCTCATACTTCTCTGTATTCATTGTTTCTTAAGATATAATTATATTCTATTGTGTGAATTAATTCACTGTTTCTTATAGCACAGAAATATTCTATAATACAAATGCAACAACATTTTTTAGCTATCTCCAAATTGTTAGGAATCTACTTTGTTTCTAGTTCTTTGCTATTGCAAAAAGTGCTTCTGTAAGTGTGTATGAGAGTTTTTTCTATCTTTGAACTCCTTGGAGTATATGCCTACTATTGGGATCAAACAGTCACTTCCTTAGCATAATCCCAAACTGCATTTTGGAAAGGTAGGACCACTTCAGACTTCAGCCAAAAATGTATTAGTGTGCCTGCCTATTCACAATTCTTCCAACATTGACTTCTCATTTCTTATTCTCTTTGCTAATTTTCCAGGTGTGAAGTAGAAACCTGACTTATTTTGATTTGCATTTCTTTTAATAGAAGTGACTTGGAGCAATCAATCAATAACCATTTGTTAAGTGCCTACTATGTGCCAGACACTGTGTTAAACACTGAGGATACAAAAAAAAGGCAGAAGACAGTCCCTGTCCTCAAGAAACTTATAATCTAATGGGGCAGACAACATACAAACAAATATATACAAAGCCAGCTATGTACCAGATAAATAGGGAATAATAGATTGGTCTGGAATGAAGAGAGAGATTGGAGAAAGCTTCCTGTAGAAGGCTGGATTTTAGTTGGGACTCCAGTGAAACCAGAAAAATCAACAGTTATAGTTGATGGAGAGTGTTTCAGGCATGAAGGAAAGCCAGAGAAAATACTTAGAGTTGAGAATTGGAGTACATTGTTTATGGAAAAAGCCAGGAGTCACTGGCTTGAAAAGTACATATTGGAGAGTAAGGCATAAAAACATTGGAAAGATATGAGGGGGCTGGGTTATGAAGGGCTGTGAATGCTGAACAGAGAATTTTGTATTTGATCCTAGAGCCAATAGGGAGCTCCTGGAGTTTACTGGGTAGGGATTGGGTGACATAATCAAACCTTCACTTTAGAAAAATCACTTTTGTGGTTGAATGAGGATGGATGTAAAAGGGGAGAGATTCAAGGCAGACAGACCTACTTGCAGACTATTGTAAGAATTCAGACCTAAGTAGAGTGGTGGCAGTGTAAGGAGAGTGAAGGGATTACATACAAAAGATTTTGAAAAGGTAAAATTGATAGATTTTGACAACTGATTTGATATGGGGAAGTTTATATAGACTCCTACTTTGTGAGCCTGTGGATTGCATTGCCCTCTACAGAAATGGGGAAGGTAGGAGAGTTCAGGGGGAAAGAGATCAAGTTCTGTTTGGGACATATTGAGTTGAAGATGTCTATTGGACATCCATTTCTAGATGTCTGAAAGGTAGTTGGCGATGCAAGGTTGGAAGTCAGGAGAGACTTTGAGAAAGAGCATTATGTTTTATAAATAGTTTGTAAGTAATCTTTTGCGAACTGTTCATATCCTTTGACCATATCCACTGGGGAATGACTTTAGGCACTGTGACATAAGAAATATACAACTGGCTTCAAAATCAGAAAGATTTGATTTCAAGTTCTGTGCCACATTCTGGCTGAGCAAGCCTGAGCAAATCACCTAAGTTCTCAGTCCTCTAGACAACTCTCTTAAGACTAAGGTACAGAGGAGATGGCTAGCCTACATTAATAAAAGTGTTTCCCCCCCTGGGAGTTCCCTATTTCAAAGAAATCACATACACAATCCCTAACTATATTTGTGTTCCTCCCCCATACATCTTGCACATGAGGCTCCTATCAGAAGAATTTGATACAAAGAATTTTTTGGAATGAATAAATGCAGAAAGACTAGCCTTTTCTATGAACCAAGACTCTAGAATAGTGATGGGCAAACTATGGCCTGTGGACCAGATGCAGCCCCCTGAAATGTTTTCTGGCAGCACGACATTATTCCTAATCTGACAAATAAAATGAGTAGGATACAATACAATGAAACTTCAAAAGAGATGCCTTAGAAACAGACTGTCAGATGAGCATTTCCTTTCCTTTGGCCCCCTCTTTAAAAAGTTTGCCCATCACTGCTGTAGAAGTGTTCTTCTTTCCTTGTACTTCCCTGACCATATTTTGCATAAGTTGTGATATTTTTAAAGAGGCTTAAATGGAACCAGAGATGAGTCTGCTTCTAAGTCTGTTTTCTAAGTATTTTCTTAACTATATTTTCAAATACAGTCTTGACCTGTCTTGTCTGGTCATTCATAAATTCATCTAGTTTGGTATAATTTGTAAATGCATGAAACTTATTGGTGTTACTATATTTCAAGTCTCATCAAGTCTTGTCTAAACAACAGCAATGGAATTTATTTTCCACTGGAACCTTGAGTTCAGATCATAGTAAACACACAAAGCACTTCACTGTGTTTTCCAAGTAACATAAATTAGCTACAGTGTTTGTTTATAGTTGAAGCTGTAGGTGCCCCCTTTTAGGCAATAGTTTTGAGAATTTATGTGTTGTAGCCTGCTCACACCCACCATATGCCTCTCTCTTGCTTTTGGAGTGATTCTCATTTTAAATTTTTCAACAACTATTGTGGTCCATGGCTTGAATCCATGTAATGAAGCTTATAGAATATTAGTATTAAAAAGAGAGACACATTTCAAGGAGAAGGTTGGAATCATTAAAAGAGCTTTATGTTTTCCCAAGTCACATAAACATAGAGAGTAACTCTAATGAGGGATATCAGCCAAGAAATGTATGATTGAGAAAGAAGATGGTTTTGGTTGATCATATGACAAAAACAAGGAAGGCAAATGGAGCCCTTGTGTTCCACTGGCATCTTTTCCATGTCAAGAGTAATTGAGGGGGGGCAGCTGGGTAGCTCAGTGGATTGAGAACCAGGCCTAGAGACGGGAAGTCCTAGGTTCAAATCTGGCCTCAGACACTTCCCAGCTGTGTGACCCTGGGCAAGTCACTTGACCCCCATTGCCTACCCTTACCACTCTTCTGCCTTGAAGCCAATACACAGTATTGACTCCAAGATGGAAGGTAAGGGTTTAAAAAAAAGTAATTGAGGAAGGCTCCCAGAATGTTGAGTATATGATGGACCTCTGGTAGTTAATTTAAGGAGGACATGGAAGAGTCACAGAGTAGACAGGTATGGGATAGACAGTAATCTTCTCCATTGGAAAGATATTTCACATTTATGAGTGTTCAGATTCATCTGAATATTTGCACTTAGAGAATTATGAGTAGTGGCCCGAGGAATGCAGCATAATAATATTTAGTTATTTTCAACTTTAAGAACAGAATAAGAGAGGCAGGGTAGTAAAAAGGAAAGTCCATTGGAGCAGGAGTCAGAGGTTGAATCCAAGTTCTTCCATTTACTAGTTGTACAACCGTAGGCTAGACATTTTACTTCTTGGGGTCTTGGATTCCTCATTTACAAAATAGGGGGATTTAACAAGAAAAGTGTTCAGATTTTTTCCTGCTCCCAATCTAGGATGCTGTGATGAATCTGAGGTCACACATTTAAAAAGTGGGTTACAATATTTAGAGTTAGGAGTTACCTTGACAACCATTTAATAATCCAAAACTCATATTTCCTTCTGAGAATCCTGAGGCCCAGAAAGGTCACAAATTGCAAATGGTCACACAATATATTGGAGTCATTACAGAGGCGGTAGGACTGGCCCTTCAGCCATGTCAGTTTTGACTCCCATGTGAATAGTCCTCAGTTATATTTTCATGAGTTATGTTAAAATGACATTCATGTTTATCAATAATTCAAGAGAAAAGTGTTTTTTGAGCATCCATAGAGTAAAGATTGCTTAGGATTTTGTCAAGGGAGATACAAAAATACAAGCATGCTCTAACATTAATTCATTCTATGAACACATAACATTAGGCAAAACAATATTACTATAGAGAGTTTGCTCATATTGTTCCATGGCCAACCGATTTGCATCATAGGTGATTGGCAGGGTTATGTTACCATGGCATTTTGCAGTATCTTAGGTTTGGTTCCATTTAATTCAATAAATATTTATTAAGTCTTTATGTGTAGGGTAGTATGCTAGGCATTGGATACACAAAGATAGATATAACCTGAACTTTTTTCTCAAGGAACTGAAAGGTTAATGGGGGTGAGGATTAAAGGATGAGTTTACAAATAATTCATTTCAACATATGTTATTGTGCCTATAACATATCATTGTGCTAGGTAATGAAAATATAAAGTCAAAAATAAAACGATTCTCTCAAAAAGATTATATTCAACCAGGAAGAATCTACATGCTTGGAGTTAAATAAATATGAAGCTATTTATGAAGGGAAAGAGAACTAATAAAGTTGGGGGAGGGGTCTAGAAGGGCTTCAAAAAGGAGTTGATCCCTGAGCTGAGCTTTGAGGGATGCTAGAGATTCCAAAAGTAGAGATGAAGAGGAAATAGAATGTATTTAATAGGATCAACCTATGCAAGTACATGAAAACAGCAGATGGAATTGTGAATTTGAGAGTACAACTATTAGAAAAGGTTGGCTGGAACACAAATTGTGAAGGGTAATAACCTGAAGTAATGCGTGAAAGGGAGGTTAAAGTGTTGTGGTTCATTCATCTTTATTTATCTTCTTAAAAATCTTTTTTTTCCGGATTACATGTTGGTACAATTTTCAATAATTGTTTTCTGACATGTTGCAATTTATGTTCTTTCCCTCCCTCTCAACCCACTTCTTCCTCCAAATGGCAAGTAATTTGATATAGGTTGTACATGTGCTGTTATATAGCACCTATTTCCATGTTCATCATGTGAAAGAAGATACATATCACTTACACTAGAGAAAAATTCATGGAGGAAAGAATGGAGCACTTCAATCTACATTCATACTTTGTTAGTTCCTTCTATAGCAGTGGATAAATTTTTTTTTTGTCATGAGTCCCTCAGAGTTGTGTTGGATCCTTGCAGTGCTGATTTTGATTTTGATTTTGATTTGCAGTTGAGTCATTCGCAGTTGATCAGAATACTTTATTGCTTAATTTATCTCCTTAACTAGATTGTAAGCTACCTCAAAATAAGGACCATGTCTTACATAAGCTTAGCCCATATTGGTTTATTTTATTAAGCAATAATATCTTCCTATTTCCATTTTCTCCTCCTTCTAATTTATTCCCCATAGAAGTCAAATTGTAGATAGTCTCAAATGCTAACCTGAAGAGTTTGTTTTTTTTTGTCATAGAGAACAGAGAAAGGTACTGAAGATTGTTTTTTTAACAGAGACCTGACATGGACAGGGCTATGCCTTATGAAGATTATTTTGGAGGATGATTTGGGATGGGAGAGACTGAACTCAAAGGAAACCAATGAGCAACCTAGTACAATAATCTACATGAGAAGTGATTAGGACCTGAAGGAGGAGGATATCTATATAAGCAGAGAGAAGGGATTGAACGAGAGATGTTTTGGAAGCAAAATCACCTGAACTTGATAGATAACTATAACTCAAAGGAGAATGAGAAGAGCAAAGTTGAAAACAAAAGTGATATGAAAAATTTGAGGAAGTGATCACTTTCACTTGTGGGAGATGGACAACCATTGCTGAAAATTTCATAGAAGAGGTGGCATTTGAATGGGAACTTGAAGGAAAGAAAGGATTTTTATCAGAGATGGGGAAAGAAAATATTTTTCAAGTACAGAGGATAGTATGATCAAAGGCAAACAAGAACTACTAGAGAGGTCAGGGTGAGACTAAAAGACAGAAATATTTTAATTTGGTCATAATGTACAATATGTGAAAGAGAATGGTATTACATAAGAATGGATTGAGAGATTATAGAGGGTTTTCACTGCCAAAATCATAAACTTATCCTTTATTCAGAAAGTAATGAAGACCACTGAAGGAATGTGAGAAGAGGGATATAATCAAAAGGAAGATTATAGGGGTGATAAATATGTAGAATGGTTTAGAGAGGAGGAAATTGGAGGAAGACAGACATTTTTGGAAAAACAAAACAAAACATTATGGGGTATGTCCTATAAGAGATGCTCTTTTCCCTTAAGTAGTTGTGTAAATAGTTGAGTGGAATAAAAGAATATAATTAAATAAGGAATTCAGTAGTTGAGTTGTATGGTTGAGTCTTTCATTTCCTTCAAGTGGGGGAACTACATGATAGAGTAGATAGAATACTGGTCCTGGAGTAGGAAAACCTGAGATCAAATCCAGTCTGAGACATTGTAATTCTGGGCAAGTCATTTAACCCTTATCCCCTCAATTTTCTCATTTAAATATGTAAAGTGCTAGCAATTACTTCCCACGGCTGTTGTGAGGAGCAATGAGATAATATTTGTAAAGAGTGAGTCCAGGGGAGATATTACCTCTAAAGTGCTTCCATATCTGAAATTCTGTGATTTTAGAAGGGCTGATATGGGATTTAGGATGAACCTCATAATCAGGTGTTTAAGTAATAATGAACCAGACGACCTCAGGGCTAGAAGTAGAGCCATCTAGTCCATCCATACACACACACAAAAAACTCCCCATCATCACGTATTTCACATATAGCTTTTGACTGATATTGATATGATTTGGGGCCCAAAGATGGTGAGATCAGACAACAGGACAGGAAGAGATGACAGAGGACCCTTTGCCAATCTTGGTACAGATGGCACTGACTGACATCTCTATTAACTAGACACAATTCTGATTTCATTTCCAGGGCAGAGAGGAGCACTTGGGATCAGTTGCCAAAAAACAGAGCCTCTGGTCACAGAGCCTAAACAGAAAGGAGCCAGCTTGTGTAGCTGCAGGGGACTGTGACTTTCCTTAGAAAAGACCAGAGGGCAGACCTGGATAACACTGACCACAGCTCTCTTAGGATTCTATCACCTTGGAAGCAACAAAAACTTGCAGATCCCCAAAACTAGTTCTGAAAAGAGCACCATGGAAAAGCCTAGACCTTGGGACAATGCCTTCCCAGCACCAGGTGAGCAAAGCCCAATGTCAGCATAAACTTCAAAGTCAGGAAATAGGCAGGAAAAATGGGCATGCAACAACAACAACAAAAAAAAGAATTTAACTATAAAAACTACTACACTGGCAGGGAAGACCAAGACATAAGCTTAGAAGAAGACAACAATGTGAAAATAGCTACCAAAGAAAGTCTCAGAGATGAATGCTAATTGGAGTCAAGTCCAACAAGAATTCCTGGGAGAGTTAAAAAGAAAGAAATGAGTGGTGGAGTAAATTGGGAAAAGAAATAAGAAAAATGCAATAACATTATGAAAAAAGAATTAACAGCTTGGCAAAGAGACACACAAAAATACTAAAGAAAGTAATACTTTAAAAAATAGAATTGGCCTAATAGTAAAAAGACGCACAAAAATTTACTTAAGAAAATAAGTTTCTAAAAAGCAGAATTGGCCAAATTGAAAAAGAAGTACAAAATTTCACTGAAGAAAATAATTTTTTAAAAATTAGAATTGGGCAAAGAGAAGCTATGACTCCATCATTTATAAAGAAATAATAAAACAAAGTCAAAAGAATGAAAAAATAGAAGAAAATGTGAAATATCAGAAAAACAACTCATCTGGAAATCAAATCAAGGAGAAGTAATTTGCATCTCTGCATCATTTTTCAAGAAATTGTCAAGGAGAACTCCTAGATATCTTAGATGCAGAAGACAGAATAATAATCAAAATAATCCACCAATCATTTCCTGAAAGAGATCCCAAAACAAAAACTCCCAGGAATATTATAGACAAATTCCAGGGCTCCTTGGCCAAAGAGAAAATACAGTATTTTAAACAGCTATATAGAAACAATTCAAATAGTATGAAACCACAATTAAGATCACACAAGATTTAGCAACTTCCATATTAAAGGAGTGGGGGATTGGAATATGATGTCTGGAAAGCAAAGGATATAGGAATACAACCAAGAATCATCTACCCAGCAAAACTGAAAGTTATCCTTCAGGGGAAAATGAATATTTAATTAAATAGAGGACTTCCAAGTATACCTGATGAAAAGACGAGAAAAAATATGGCATTCAAACAAAAGACTCAAGAGAAGCATAGAAAGGTAAACATGAAAGATTACAGGTTTTAGGTTGGATGGATGAGATTGTTATGTAGTATTGTTATGAAAGATATATGGAAATCAAACCTGTCATCATTGGACAATTAGCACCATATTTTTAAAATTATTAATATAATTTATTTCCAAGTATCCCTTCTTTACCTCCCCATACCATAGAAGCATCATACAGCAAATATATATATATATATATATATAAAATATCCATATTTCTATTTTTAGCTCATTCTCTGGAGGTAAACACTCACAAGTTATTCTTTAAATATTAATCTGTAGCTGTATATAATGTTCTCTTGGTTCTACTCATTTCACTCTTCATTATTTGATGTAGTTCTTTCCAAATTTTTAAAACAATCTGCTCATCATTTCTTATGGTGGAGTAGTAGTCTATCACTATAATATACCACTCTTTGTTTAGCCATTCCCCAAATGATGGACATCCCCTCAGTGTCCAGTTCTTTACCACCATAAAGAGAACTGTGAGAAATATTTTGGAATCTATAGGTTCTCTTCCTTTTCCCCTGACTTCCTTGGTAAACAGATTCAGCAATAGTATTGCTCAGTATAAGGATATACATAGTTTTATAACTCTCTGAGTATAATTCCATATTGCTCTCGAAAATACTTGGATTAGTTCATAATTCTGCCAACAGTTTCTCAGTGTCCCTATTTTTCCATATCCCTTGCAACATTCGTCATTTTAGCCATGCTGATGGGTTTGAGATGACACCTCAGAATTGTTTTGGTTTGCATTTCTCTAATCAGTAGTGGTTTAAAGCATTTTTTTCATATACCTATCTACAATTTTGATTCCTTTTTTGAAATTGTAAACCTTTACCTTCTGTCATAGAATCAATAATGTGTCTTAGTTCCAAGGCAGAAGAGCAGTAAGGACTAGGCAATGGGGTTTAAGTGACTTGTCCAGGGTCATACAGCTAGGAAATGTCTGAGGTCCCATTTGAACCTAGGACCTCTCCTCTCTATACCTGGCTCTCAATCCACTTAGCCACCAGATGCCACCACAACTTTGATCTCTTAATCCAAAAACTCTCTGTTCATATCTTTTGCCCATTTATTAATTGGAGGATGACTCTTATAAATCTGCCAAAGTTCTCTATATATTTTAGTTATGACTTCTAGAGAGGCTGTCTATAAAATCTTGACCCCCCACCCCACAATTTTTTATTTCCTTTTAATCTTGGCAACTTTTGTTTTATTTGTAAAAATATTTCAATTTAATGTACTCAAAACCATCCATTTTACATCTTGGCAATACTCTTCACCTCACCTCTTGTTTACTCATAAGTTCCTCTCCTATCCATAATCTGATAAATTAATGTTCCCTGTTCTAATTTGCTTATGCTATCTCCTTTTTGTCTAGATCATGTATTCATTTTTTTTAAACCCTTGTACTTCGGTGTATTTTCTCATAGGTGGAAGAGTGGTAAGGGTGGACAATGGGGGTCAAGTGACTTGCCCAGGGTCACACAGCTGGAAGTGGCTGAGGCTGGGTTTGAACCTAGGACCTTCTGTCTCTAGGCCTGACTCTCACTCCACTGAGCTACCCAGCTGCCCCTCATGTATTCATTTTGATCTTAACTTAGAGAATAGTGTAAGATATTGATCTATGCCTAGTTTTGGCCAAACTACTTTCCAATTGTTTCAGCAATTTTTACCAGCACCATGTTGCAATAATAGTTAACATTTATATAGCACTTTAAGGTTTGTAAAACACTTTACATATTATATCATTTCACCTTCATCCCAAACCTCTGAGAATATTATTATAATGCTATTATTATCCCCATTTTGCAGACAAGGAAACTTAGGCTGAGGTTAAGCAAATGAATAAGATATGATTTTCATTATTTAATTAGAGTAATTTGAATACCACTAAGCATCCCTCTATCTTTCTGTGATATTTCAAATTTTTAGTATTATACTCTCACCTTTTTATTAAGACATTGTGTCTCTCAAAATAATAATTGACATCTCAGGCAAAAAGGTTTGCAAAACATGTTAAATATGTTATCTCATTGACTTTCTACAACAACTTTGTAAGGTTTGTACTATTCTACAGAAGAGGAAACTGTGGCTCAGGAAGGATAAATGACTTGCCCATAGTCATTTAGCTAGTGAGTGTTAAAGGCAGAATTTGAACTCGGGTATCTCTTGACTCCAAGTCCAATATTTTTTCCATTGCATCATCAAGTTGCCTATAAAATGAGAAGGGCCACACATTAAACATAGGATGATTATTGTCAATAATAATAATTTATATTTTAAAGTTTATATGGAGTTTAGAGTATGGCTTCTAATTAATTTGGATATTCAGATAGTTCGCTAAAACAAATCTATAATCTCAATCAATATTGAGGTAATCTCAATCAACAGAGGTAGCACCTCAATGAGAAAGAGTTCAATTTAAAGGAAACTGGAAAATGAGAATGAGAACAAACTACATAAAAATGTTGTAGAGAAAACTAAATTTGAAAGTGTTTTGAACTCTAATCAATGCAATGATAAACCATGAGTTCAGAAGAATGAAGATATTTAAATCAATACAGTGAGCATCCTGATATATACTTATGAATCCTTTCCCATTATATTGTATATGTCCATTGTCTTTCTCTTCCATTGTTATTTGCTAATGGGCTACAAATGAACCATCAGTAACTGATACAATGATGTAAGATATTCCAAGATTTTAGAATAAGAAACATTGATCACTCAATGACTATTTCATAGGATTTTTTCATCAAAACTCAACTTTACTGCAGTAGCAGTGAAAGGTATGCAGTAGAAAGAATACTAGCTTTAGAGGAGATGGATCTGGATTTGAATCCTGCTATTTACTGATCTTGTACATATCACTCAGCAACTTTTCTGGACCATCTTGTTTTCATATGCAAAATGGGAGAGGTGGATCAGATGACTTCTAAGGTACCTTCCAGCTCTCCATCTATGATCCCAAGAATTCTGAGGTCTCAAGCACCTCTAAATTCTATAACAGAAAAAAAAGGCAGCTGCCTTTGAAGTTGGCTAATAGTGGACCAACCTATTTTTCCTCTTTATTTTTTTGTTTAAACTAAACCTAGGGATGACAAGATCTCTGCAGACCTCCCTGCAGGAACATAAGTAAGAAACTTTGGTCCTGGAACTCATTCTCTGGATTTTTTGTTTTGCTTTAATTCTTCAGAGGCTGGGGTGCTAGAGTTCTCATTGCCACACAGTAACACTGGTAAAAAATGTCTGTATTGGAAAAACAGTCCTTAGTTGTTGTGGGAAGCTGAGGATTAGTATGAGTGATCTGCAGTTTCCCAAAAACAGTCCAGCCTACTCTCTTTCTCTTTCTTCTCTGTGCCCAGATTGGTTGTTCCAGATATATATATATATATACACATATATATATATATACATACATATGTATGTATATATGTAGATATAGATATAGATGTAGATATAGATATAGATATAGATATCACTGGACAAGGTCTACATGATATCTGGAAAAACATATCATTCATTTGTTTGGTCTTTCCTATGTGGATGGACAACCCAAGCTAGCCTCGAGTGATTATAGATCTCTTCTAGTAACTCTATGATGTCTTGGTGCTTGAAGCAATTGATACAATATCAGTCACAAATAAGAACATATGAAGGACCTCCCACTCCAGGAGGACTCTCCATTGGGTCTCTAATCATAGTGGTGAATATTTTCATTGTGCAAAGATTCCTCCATCTTATATTTAACCTAATAATTAGCATCAGGAGGTCACTGAAGAGGTTTGTTTCTGTTGTTATATCTTTTAAGAATTGTTGAAAAGTTTCCCTAGAAACCTTGGTGTATGTGACCATGTTACAACATATAACAAGAAAGGAGTACCAGATATCATCAAGGAATTGTATGACAGAAAGAGAAGATGGTGGCAATAAGTGAGGGATGGCAGGTGAAGAGCCAAGATGCTCCACTGGTAAATTTGTGATGCTGTGAGAAAAATAGCAATGTCTTCAGTACATTGAGTAGAGTTCTTATGGTAGGAGAACATAGATAAAAGTTAAACAGGATGGGCTGGCAGGGATCTGTTTTGACCTGAAACTTTGGAGATAATTCCAGAATTGATGAAATCACAAATCTACTAACTGAGTACTTTAGAAATTTTTATTCTTGTAGAAGTATACTTACCTGGGAGTAGAGGAGAATATTTGTAAGATGAACAAATATCTCCCCAAATATGCCAAATTAAATTCATATCTGCTGTATGTAGATTGCCATGCTGGCTACTGATGTGGTTCAATATCAAATTTTCTAGGATTATGTCATTATATTAAAGGGGCTAAAGTATATTAATGGGCTAGGGGAAATCCCATTAGTCTCAACCATACACGTGGTTAGATAGCAGTAACAACAATGGCATCCAGTTTCATTTAGATCTGTATGGGCTTTTTGAAAAGGCACAATTTGTGGAACAGACACTGTGAAAGTGAGAGGGGACTTTCTGCTGCTTTGCTAGCTTTGCATTTTGCAACCTTTCTTGGTAGAAATAAAATATTTATGCGCATAGAAGATATTCTGGACCTTTTAGGCTATTCTCTACCTCAGGGATGTGATCCTCCAAAACACTAATATCAAAGGATGAAAACAGATACCATCCAAGACAAATTTTCCATAACAGAACTGGCAGATTACTTCTGTTATGCTTAACTTTGAACACTGAAGCTCATTTTAAAAATGTTATTTGCAGATCAAATGAGGTTTAACCAACCCACTACTAGATACAGAGGATTTATCTGCAACCACACTATGACGTTCCCTTAATACCTTTCAGAAACATAAGTGCTTACATCCTAATAGGTTTTTAGCTTAAGATCTAATCATCCACTCGAATTAAGATGCTTGAATGAAGCCAACTCATTTGGAACTAAGCACTTTAATGTCAACAGAGACATATGGTATTGAGAATGAATTACAAAGGATCTCTTCTGAGCCATCTATTGGGGTAGCAAGAAAAAGATCCCCCAGCATCATTATTAGTTTACTCATTTATTTCCCAGCAAATAATTGAGAGTAAGATCTTCTTATGAAAGTGGAAATGGTCTAATAATTACTAGTTAGGGACACGGTACATTTACATTTGGATTGATTGAATTATCCCCCTGCTCTCTAATTCTTGTCAACAACTTTTTTGTAAATGCCATTTTTTAGTGCACAATATATAAAGTATTGAGAATATATGTATACATATTATGTTTATCATGGCTCATGTATTATTAGATTGTAAGTTCTCTGTGAATAGAGAACATTGTATATATTTTTGCATCTCTAGCACATAGTATAGTGTCTTACATATAGCAGATATTTGATAAATATTTCATAAATAATTGAGTGAATGAATGAATTCAATTCATTTGAAAAAAAGGGCTAACCTTGGAAAGTAGAAGACCAGGCTTCAAATGCTAGCCCTTCTACTTCCTAATTGTGTGACCTTGGACAAGGAAGACACTTTATCTTTCTAAGACTCATTTCCATTATCTGTAAAGTGAGGTCCTTGGAGTAAATGATCTCTAAGATCCCTTCCAACTCTGAATCTAAAATTTCTTGATAAGATAGAAAAATGGCTATTTGTAAAGAGATCATTATGTTGTATTCACATTCAGATAATCTTTTAAAATCATTTGAGATATTGATAGGCATTTATGAAATATTCAGGCTTTCAGAATCTTAATTTTGTGACTTTAGATAGGGAATCAGGAAGACTAGTTTGAATTTGGTTAGGAGTTTATTCTATTTATCTCAAGGCAGAAGTAGCATTCCTTTATATATGTATACATATATATTTAATGCTTTACTTACACTCTTTTCTTTTTAAAAAAATTAATTAATTAAGAATATTTTCCCTTGGTTACTTGATTCATGTTCTTTCCCTCTCCTCCTCCCTCCCCACCTCACGGAGCCAATGAGCAATTCCACTGAGTTTTACATGTATCATTGTTCAAAACCCATTTCCATATTATTAGTATTTGCAACAGAGTGATCATTTAAAGTCAACATCCCCAATCATATCCCCATTGAACCATATGATCAATCCTATGTTTTTTCAGAAGTAGCATTTCTAATGATTTGCATATTTATGGATGTTTCTAAGTACTGGGGCAGGGTCATTTTAGTTAATGGGTTGATTTCTGAATTATGGATACAGAGACACAAAAAGAAGTAGAATGAGAAGTTATTAAACAGATGACACCTAGAAGTAATAAACATTTCTTTCAAGAGTTTACATATCATCATTGCTCCATTTTGTGTTAATAATAACAGCTCATCTCAACTAAGGCCCATAGAATTCTACTCTAAAGTCTCTAAAGTCATTGTCTGCCTGAGAACATCAACGCACACAGAAGGTTTGGTACCACTGTAAAGAACATGCCCTCTATAGGCAAAATGATACAACAACAACAACAAGAGTTTGGGACTTACCAAGTACAATGAATGAACTTCTGAAATCACAGAATTTCAGAGTTGGAAGAAATCTAAAATGGCATCCAGTCTAAGCCATGTCTGAATACCAATCTATAATATACAATCACAAACAAGTGGTCATCCACACTTCATTTGCCTCCAGAGAAAGCCTCTTCTGCTTTTTAATAGCATTGTGGGGACATTTTTCCTTACACTGAAGTTTGCCTCTTTGCATCTATTGCCTCTTGCTGTTAGTTCTGTCCCCTGTGACCAAGAAGAAAAGCTTGATTTCTCTTGCATGCGATAGACTTCTAAATACTTGGAGACAGCTTTTAGGTCATCCCCTAAGTCTTCTTTGTCAGTAGTAGTGTGATATATTGAGAGAATGCTTTATCTAGAGGTAGAAGAACTGGGTTCAAATCCTTTTTCACCTCTTTCTAGCTATGAAAGTGAGTGTGGTTTTGAGTCTTCTGCTGATGGCTAGCTTGCAATTTTGGTTATACTTTCTTTGTAGAGCTAGAATGCATTTGCTCCTACAGAAGGTATTCTTGAACTCTTCTTCCTTCCCTAATACAGGGATGTGATTCCCCAAAACACCAACATAAAAGGATGAAAATGGACACTATCCAGAGCATATTTTCTGTAATGGAGAAAATATTTTCTATAACTCCTTAGGCAAGTGATAAACTCTTTAAACCTTAATTTCCACATCTGTAAAATGAGTATAATGATATATTCCTCCCTTCATAGGTCAACTGAAAGGAACAAATGAAAATCATGGAAATAAAGCATATTGCAAAATTTTAAGTGATCTTAAGGTCCTTTACAGATGGCATAGTGCTGCAGAAAAAGTCATAGATTTGTGTTCAGAGGAGCTGGGTTGAATCCAATTTCTCCTACTTACCTATGAGACTTTTTGACAAATCACTTAACTTCTCTCTGGACCTCATGTTTCCCATCAATAAGTTAAAGGAATTGTAAAGAATATCCATTGAGATTCCTTCTATTTCTCAATCTATGATCCTATGAACACTGCAGTTGCTCTTTCTGGATGCTCTTCAGATTATCATTGACCTTATAATTTTTTTAAATTAAAAAAAAAACAACGTACTTTTTGTCAGTATCAATTCTAAGAGAAAAGAGTGAGCAGTAAGGGCTAGGCAATTGGGGTTAAGCAACTTGCCCAAGGTCACACAGTTCGGAAGTGTCTGAGGCCAGATTTGAACCTAGGTCCTCTCAACTCCAGGTCTGGTACTCTCTCAACTATTCTGCCTAGTTGCCCTTGTCATTGTCCTTCTGAAAATGTGATTCCCACAAATGAACAGAGTAGTCTAGATGTTGTCTGACAAGGGAAGATTATGTGAATGGGATGATCACCTCCTTAGTTCCTCTCTCCATGCAGCTTAAGATCACATTAGCTTTTCCAGAAGCCATATGGCACTGTTGACTCATTTCATAGAATTATAAAATCTCTTTCCATTTCTAGGATAAATAAGTGCCCTTCTTTGAAAACTGCCCCACCATATTAATCAGATTACTAAAATTGGTGGGGTCTGTAGGCTACGATAACAAGACAATATTTCTAAACATAATAAGTAATAGTTGGAATCACGATAGAATTCTAATAGCTTAATGAACAAAATTATTACTACTATTATTAAAAGTTCTATCTATTACAACTACATCACCTAATTGCCTCTTAAAGGTAGCTATCACCAGTCAGTGGCTTCTGATTCAATGACTTCACCAGGCAATATCCAACTAGGACTCCTAGGGACTATGACAACTACATAAGAGTCCATTCAAACTCTACTATACTCATATGCAGAGATAGTTGAAGCTAGGAAAGAGACTCTCCCGAATGGGCTCTGTAAAGTGCAGGTATAGCTTGCTTTGCATATATTGATTACCCTTTAAATTATAAGTTCATTGAGGGCAGGGACTATCATTCGCCTCTTTTTGTATCCTCAGCACTTAGTGTAGTGCCTGGCACATAGTAGGAACTTAGTAAAAGTTTACTGATTCATTGATTGATGATAGTCTCTAGCTAACTAAGTGGAGTTGATTGGTGGTGGGGATCGGGTCTCTAGAATCAAATACAGAATCCTTAGCCTGACATTTAAGACCCTCCAAAATCCAGCTCAAACTTATCTTTTTTTTTTTTTTAAACCCTTGTGCTTCGGTGTACTGTCTCATAGGTGGAAGACTGGTAAGGGTGGGCAATGGGGGTCAAGTGACCTGCCCAGGGTCACACAGCTGGGAAGTGGCTGAGGCAGGGTTTGAACCTAGGACCTCCTGTCTCCAAGCCCGACTCTCACTCCACTGAGCTACCCAGCTGCCCTCAAACTTATCTTTAAAAATAAGTTCCATTAAAATTTCCTTTTCAAAGTATCTCAAATCTCTTCCCCCACTTCCTCACTCCCAAATGAACCTTTTTTGGGGTAACAAAACCAAAAATTAATTAAAATCTATGGATAAAGAAATCATATCTGACAGCATATGCAACATTCTGCTTCCATTGTCCCCTATTTAATTAGCAAGAGGAAGGAAATGTGTTTCATGATCTGTTGTCCTCAATCTATCTTCCAACCTTTAGATTATTCCCTTTTATCCACTCCATTTGACAGCTAGAATCAGTTCCGGTATACTTACAATGATTAACTTTTCAGTGAGCATTTACACTTTAAAAAATCTAGACTTAAGAAAGTGCAATAATGCAGATTAAACTTTAAATCCTGATTGTTAAATATTTACCAGCACATCTCTATTATGCCCAAATTAGACTACTAGATTTTTTTTTTCAAATTCCGTTTTCTACTTTCTACCTCCATGCCTTCTATAGCATATTTCTCATGGTGAGAATACATTCCCTCTTCATCTCTACCATTCAGAATCATCATCTTCCTTCAAGGATTATGTCCTCCAGGAAGTCTTTACTCATCCCCTGATCTAAGTGTTAGCCCCTTCCTTAATTTTCCCTTGGGCAGTCAAACAGGTCCTTTGACCCTATCACACTTTATCACATAACATTTTCCCAGAGACTTGTTGCATTCTCTTGGAATTATAAATTCCTTGATGGCAAGGATTGCGCCATTTTTAAAATCTTTGTGGCTACAGAGCCTAACGCAGTAATATAAATTTGCTGAATGAATGAATTGGGCTAGAGAGGGCTTCATAGTGGATGGATTTGACCTTTTTTAACAGAAGTATAAGTCTTAAAGGAAAAACAGATTTTCATTGTCAAAGGGGAGGGGTAAGGAAGTTGCAGGTGGGGAAAAACAGCACAAGCAAAAGTCTGGAGATGGAGGGGGGAAGCATGTTCTGTGTGGGGGCTAGGACAGGATAGCCTGTCTGGACCAGAGAGTAGAGGAAGACGAGGCAGAACAGGTAATGGGGCCAGTTGGTGGTAGTTTTGAAATGACATGCTGTAGAGTTTAGACTTGGTCTAACAACAGGGATGGCACAATGAAAGTGAAGCTAGGTGCTACATAGTTATGTACATACACACACATATACATGTTTTGTATGTGGGTACATATGTATATATGTGTATATATGTGAATAAAAGCATGAAGTGACTCAAAAGTTTTAGTGCAGTTTTAAGCTTTAATAATTTCAGAAGTATAAATGCTACAAGCTCACACACACACAATCATTTAATTGTTTAATTACTTGAATTTCTTTTGTGATTATTGAGTGGTGTGAATTTTGGAAAATAAATTATAATTTTTAGAGGATTGGATATTCTATCGTTATGCATTGTGTGCTGAATAGTTTCTGGATGAAACTCTCTTAGACTGGTAAATTGGTAAAGGAGATCCTCTTGCTTGGCCACCTTGGTCACATGATCTATCTCCCCAAACCCTTCAATAATCTTCAGGCTAGGATCAAAATTCAGTCTTTTCAGTCACTGAGTCACTACTGATAAAAGTTTTTACAAAGTTAGAAAACAATTAGAACTGTACATACCACAAGATGGTAGTTATGTTGAATTTTAATAAGAAATACCAATATTTGCATATTTAAAGAATTAGCCTTTCAAAGTTTTTGTAAGTTTATCCTTCTGGATGTAGTCAAAGCTTAATGCTGCACTAAGACTTTTAGGAGGTTAGATTTGTCACTTTCTTGAGAACAAAAATTTCACATATATTCAACATATATCTTGTACATTTCTTTATCCTAAACTCATTAAGTGATATTCTTCATGATTTATACTTTCAGAAACAGAAACTTAAAAATGTTCTTCCTCCCCCTAAATCTTCCTTCTTTCCATCCTGACGTCAAATCAAAGTATGTTTAAAAGACTTGTATGTTTCAAAATCATCCTGACCTTAGAATACTATTCAGATTTCAACAAAGGGACTACTTAGAGCCATAGAGTTTTAGAATTGGAAGGAACTTCAGAGATTTTTAGGAGCTCTTCTAGACAAACCCTTCCTTTCATTTCACAGATATTGAAAGGAAAACCTACAGAGATAATAATATTACCTGTCCCTAGTGTCAGATAGATAATTATGGGTCAGATGTAGGTCTTTTGACTCTAAATCCAATGATCTTTCCATTACAATAACCTGCCTCTACCAGAAATTTCACAATGAAAAGAAGTTAAAATAATTACATTAAGTGCAACAACAAAAAAAAATTTTAATTCAAATTCCCATCTCAAAGATGTTTGAATATATACTAACAACAGAAATCCATTGTTTGCTAGTTACTAAAGTGCCTATCATTGTTAAATCAAATTTATTCTCTGATGGACAAAATGGCTTCTTCCTATGTGCGCCACATCCCACAGTTTCCAAACTTTTTGAGTCCTTTACAAATACTAACTTGATGTGTCTTCTTATCTGTCATGTTAGTAAGTCACCACTCGAGGGAGCCCAAGTTTCTTTGGTGTTGAGAGGACAAGCCATGCTAAGGTATGTTATCCCCTGGGGAAACATTTCATCCTGTTATTGAAGTGAGAGAATGAAAAACAAACATTTCTAAAAACTTCTGTCCTTGAGAAGAGCTGTGACTCAACAGAGAGGGGGGAAATGGCAATGTTCCCTTTAGTTGTCTTGCTCGTTTATAAGCAGTAAGAATGAAAAATAGATTAGGAGAACTTGATATTGTGCTTTGAGGCTTTATCAGGGGTTCCACATCTTAGTTAGCTTGTGTCAACAAAGAAGAAACCCTGTGAAAGCTTGTCTGTTGTAGTTAGAGCTGGTTGGATCAGCTCAAATGATTCATTAATTATTCACTATTGTTTATCATAAAATCCTGAAAGGCTGCCAAGTGCTAGTACGTGCACAATACTAAAACAGGGAAACATCTTTCACTTTGGAACAAACAGGGATGCATCAGATGGGGCTATTTGCAAAAGTTGAAAAAATATGCGTGCCAAAATGGGGGGGAAATTGGAAGTATAAAATTCTGCAAATTTATTTTGCAATATTTACATACTGACATGCATATATGTATACTCTCACAGGCAGCAAAGCAGAATGAATGGAGAGCTAGTCTCATGGTTGAGGAGACCTGGGTTCAAGTTGTACCTCTGACATAGACTATGTGACCTGGGGTAAATCATAACCTCTCAGTCCTCTAGGAAACTCTCTTAATACTATAAACCGAAGAAAAGTTGTTGTCCAGGATTAGTGGAGGTTGTTTCCTTATCAGGAGACTCCCTCCCTAGACTGATGAAATCATAGTCTAGTACCTATCTTTAGGCATATAACTATACCTGTATACATATATATATGCACACCACATATACATATCAAAGTAAAATAAATATATACATACATGTCAAAGTAAACACATAGATACAGAAATTTACTTTTATTTGCATACACATATTGTACACATACATGTACGTATGCATGTGTGTATGTGTATGTGTGTATATATGTATACACACACACACACACACACATATATATATATATATATATAAATAAATATAAAGATTGCCTTAGCCAAATGTATATTTTGGGAAATGTATGAGATTTCTAAGGTCTATGGTTTCACGAATGTTGGAAAATCTCCTATACAGATCCCAAAGGAAAGATTCTCTTCTCATGATGATGGTCTTCAAAAATCTTCAAAATGATCTGAAAATATATTTATTAGAACCAGCACCCCAAAATGGAAAACTTTCCCCAATGACATCCATGACAATGCAAAAGAGATTGGTATGACATGGAAAAACCAAGTGGATAAAGAAAGGTATATTACCAAGACTATGAAATATAGCTAAATAAACAACCCATCAAGTTAGTCTAATAATATATGTACATATACGTACTCATATAATAATAGTTAACTAGTTATAATATAATATATTATAGTGTAATGTGATATATTGTGGTATAATATAATATGACATGGCATGACATGATATGATATGATATAACAAAACATAATATAATAAATATAATATTTAAGCTTTAAGGTTTGCAGGACACTTTACATGTGTTACCTCATCTGATCCTTACAAGCATCTCTGAGTAGGTCCTATTATCATCACCATTTTACAGGTGGAGAGCTTGAGGCTGAGGAGTTAAGAGACTTGCCTTGCGTCACAAAGCTAGTATCTCAGGAAGGATCTGAACTCAGGTCTTCCTGACTCCAGATCCAGCACGATTGATCCACCACATCACTGAGCTGCCTACAACAAAGCTCTATAAATAATCAGCTGAGGACTAAGTAGCAGGATTGAGGAATTGTGATAATTTCAATTGTCATCTCCTAAAAGATGCCTTTGTGGATTTGCCCCACTGGTATCCAGAAATTATTTCATATTTATTTATTTTTAATCTATCTCATATTCATTTACCCGTGGATGTGGTTTGTCATCCCATTGGGATGTAAACTCCTTGAGGAAAGAGATTATCTTGTTTTAGCCTATGTAGCTCCCATGCTAAGCACAGTGCCTTAATAAATGAATGCTGGTTGAATTGTATTGAGCTGAAAGATCCCAAACTATTTACTGTTACAATATCTTCTTCCTTTAATATACATACACTTCTGGTGAAATCTTCTGACTACAACTCTGGGAATATCTGATCTCCTGATCTCAGAAGAATCAAAATGATAACCAACCCTAAAGACAAGAGGAAAGATGCACGGTGGATATAAATTGGATGCATTTCCTTCCAACTCTTAGATTCTCTGATTATGTGAAGTACACTGCAGTAGGTTGCCAGTGTTGGGCTATATGTGAGAAGTGGCATCAAACTATTACTGAGGACACAAATGGAGCAAGTCAGAGCAGGCCATGAGACAGAGAGACAACTCAAGTGGTTTCACTGACACCCCTGAAATAGTAAAAGAATCAGTGGAAAGTCTCCAAGCTCATTGAGTAGATTCTCTAAAGAGGATGTATGGAAAGAGTTGGACAAGAATCACAAGGGAAAAGAGAGCACTGAGGATTATAATATTCATGTGAAGAGAAAACTGTCTATGAAATCATATATCCATCAAGGCATTGTGCCTTCCACCAAGGCATTGCTCCAGTGCCTTATTGTGGTGTGAAGGTGATCCAAGACTGACCTCAGGTAATTATTATTATTATCTTTTAGCTACAGACTTATCATGATGATAAGTCTACTAAAATATATAAGGCTTGTAATTTGCATCAGTGGAAGAAGTATCATACATATAACATCCATGAAGAATTGATCTATAATATTTATTTTTAATAAGATATGTATACATTATACATGTACATATATGCATGTTATTATATAGATGCCCCCCTCTCTATATCTATACATCTATATATCTATATATATGTGTATATATATGTTATTGGGAAATAACAAATTTCAGTTAGACAAATATAACAAAAATATAACAAAAACAAATATAACAAAAATAACAAATTTTCAGAAAAGAAAAGATTTTTTTTTAACCATCCAACGTCATTAACCCCTTAAAGTCTTTCCATAGCTACTTTGAGGCTTTCCGGACCACAGACTTAGAATATCTGCTATGTTTTGTTTTTATTTTTTTACTATGATTTTATTACTGAAAACAGTCCTTCTATCAGTCAATGTATACTGAGACTCCTTCATGTCATAATAAATAGTTTATGAGTTGCTGAGGCCAAAAAACTGTCCCATCCACCAACTAGTGATTAGCTTTCTGGTGATGAGCTTATCCCAGTTGATTTAGGCTTGTCTTCTGACGACAGACACAGTGACTTTTACCAGGCCCAAACACAATGGTTTTCTAGCCTGGGAGACCCTACCAGAAGAGAATTAGACTTTATTGAAAGATGCATATATAACCTGTGAACTTTGAATGCCTTTTTATCTCTTTGAATTATTGCTTTCTCCTGGACCCAGGGAGATAATTCATGGAGAAAAAGAGCAGTTTTGGATGAGCCTTTCACAGGAAGGGAACCATCTTTCCTCCCTCTTCCATCTATCTACTCATCTGGAATCTTTATGAGCTCTTTTTTGAAACAGGGCAGGAAGCTATGTGATCAATCAAGAAGGAATCAATAACTTTTAAGCACCATACATAAATTTAGGAAATGCTAAATTTCAGCTTTGTATGATATATATATGTATATGGGTTGCCTTGCAGTTTCTATCTATCTATCTATCTATCTATCTATCTATCTATCTATCTATCTATCTATCTATCTATCTATCTGTCTATCCATCTATCCATCCATCTATCTACCTCTTAATCAGTTACCCATAGGAGTATAATATTTGAATTGTTCACTAGGTGGGAGCTCTATTTGAGTCACCCATCCAATGGTCTTGCAATTTGCTTTTTTCTGGAGTATGCTAGCAGACAGCAGACGTTTCCTAAAGGTTTCAGTATTCCCAAGATCAAAAGAGGGTATTCAACTCAATCTGCAAACATCTAGAGCCACTCCTGGTTGCCCTACCAGGTCTTCAGGTGTGGATGGAAATGATTGTACAAATACACATACTCAGTGTTCATGGAAGGAGAGGAACATGCACTCTTTCCTTAAGGATTTTGAATAAAAGAAAAATGAGCTTCTCCAATTGACCAGACAAAATGACATTCACAACAGCTACAACTTTTGATCTTTTCTTCTTGTGGATTCTAGTCCCTTTCTCTGCTCCATGTTTAGAATTTGTCTTCAGTGGTATCTTATAAATTGGGACTTTCCCATGTAACCAAACCCAATACTTTCATCTTTCCCATCTTATCCTAGCTATCCTATCTCAATTGCAAGTTTACTGGAAAGAAGTTAGGAGGCGAAATGAGAGGTGGGGTAGATCTTAACCCCATGGACATTATATCTTTATCCTCTCTCATCGTTTAGAATGTAAATTCACTGAAAGTTGTGATTATTATACTCTTTGAGTCCCTAGAACCTAGCACAGTATCTGGCACATTATAGGTACTTAATAAATGATTAATTCCTTCTTCCTTGATCAATCTTCCTTTCCTCTTTCAAAAAAGAGCTTATCAAGATTCCAGATGAGGGGAGAGATAGGAGAGGGAGGAGAGATAGATGCTTATTCTGCTACGTAAGAATCATGAGAAACTGCTCTGTGAGTCTTTCTGTCCATAAATCATCTCCCTGGGCCCAGGGTAAAACAATAATTCAAAGAAATAAAAGGGCATTCAAAGTTCACAGATTATATATGTATAATTCAATAAAGTCTAATTCTCTTCTAGTAGGATCTCCCAGACTAGAAAATCATTGGGCATGGTAAAGGCCCATGTGTCCATTGGAATAGACTCCATCACCAGATAGTTAACCACTAGTTGGTGGGTGGAACAGTTTTTTGGCCCCAGCAACTCATAAAACTAATTACTCTGATATGAAAAAGTTTCAGTCTACACTGGCTGTATAGGACTCCTTTCACAGTAATAAAATTAAGGATCTTCTTGGACAGAAATTCCAAGGCTGTGGTCTACAAAGCCTCAAAGTGGCCACAGATAGATTTTTAAGGGATCAGTGATGATTTTTAAAAATAACATTTTTTGTTTACACTAACTACAATTAAAATTTAGCACTTCCTTTTATTAAGAATGTAGACAACAAACATTATTTTGGAAAGAGGTTCATAGGCTTCATTGCATGACCCTGATACAAAAAGATTAAAAGCACTTGTCCTAAAAAATTGGAGGATATGAATATATAAATAGCTACATAATGAACTTCCCATATGTGAGCATGTGTGTATTTATGTGAGATTTCTAATAACAGTGTGGCTGCAGCTATGATATCTCTGGGTACTACATACTTTGCTTTTCCCTCTTCCCCCAGCCTCATATACTTTGTGCTAGGTCCAGCATGATGGGACAGAGGTTTCAGATGGAATGGAGGAGAGGAGAAAGTGTGTTCCAGCTAGTAATATGAATTTAAAAAATAACCTCAGGTACTAGGACAGAGAACCTCCCAACACACTTATCTGGGCCTGAGTATCTCAACAAGTCAGCATTCTACCTCCTTTTCTCCTTCTATGTGCCATATCTCTACCCATCCTCTTCCCCTGGATGGAGGTTTCAGGAGGTTGCAGACTTCTCTTCTCCTCTCCCCTTTGTAGGTTGTTCTTAGTATTCATCTTTATCAGATTTCACACGAATAAAAATATTTATCTGGGAGAGGGACAGAGATTAAATTTCTTCTGGACTCTCACCTGCCTTAGGAATGGTCCTAATCTCAGACCTGGGATGAGCATTGGTGGGGAGAAGAGGAAAGAAGCCTAAACTCTTTCTTATCTGAAAGTCAGCCAAGACTAGCAAAGATAGAAAACAGTCAGTTCTAATAAATGCTTAGTAAGCCTTTATTAAACAGAAACAGTTTGCAGTTGTCTCAAATAGAATGTTAAAAGTTGAAATATTCTATAATTCTTTTGAACTTTAAAAGCTGGAATATTCCTAGCGGTCTCATTGCCACTGGTTTTCTTTCTTAACTTTGCAGCAATGTGATGTTTCCCTCCATTCAATACTGACACTCAGAACAAAATGAAATAAAACATTGTGGAATCTTCATTATGTAAAACAGTAATTAGCAAGATGTCAAGATGAGTGAATGAATGGGGATCTGTCAAGGAGGATTTGTTTTAATAGATATCAAGCTTTCTGTATGAAAAAAAAATTCAAAGGCGAAGTGTCTAATGAATGATGCAAGTCATTTCTGATATGGGATAAGAAAAGAGACTCAATTTGCTATTCTAAAATATGCATCTGGAAGAGGCACAACCTGTGATTTGTCAGATGTAATGCAAAGGTGACAAATGTAGATAAATCTCTAATGAATGGTATAAATACAGGTGCATACTCATGCTGAAAACAGCTAACAACACAAGGAGGCAAATCTAATTTCATAGATATCGTGGAGATGTGGTGGGATGGGATTCATGACAGGAACATGGCAATGAAGGGTATGTGTAAAATGTTCAAAAGAAATAGATCTATTAGGAGAGGAAAAGTAGCACTCTTTGTCAAAATGATATCTGTTTATTTCCATTCTGATGACACCTCTCCCATTCATCATTCCGGATTTTTTACTCTCAATAACCAGTTATTGGAGAAATTAAATTTTATATTTCAACATAACAGAAAATTACCACATTATGAGAGAGGAAGCTATGGTGTCAGAGAAAGGGCATTGATCTTAGAGTTAGGAGGACTGAGTTCACATTCAGCCTCTGAAGTTTACTAATTATAAGGCATAATCACTTAATCTCCTGGCCCCTCAAGTTTTAAAGCCTTCTTTAAATGGAAATCACAGTATCTTAGAGCTAGAAGAGGCTTTAGAAGTCATCTGATTGAGCTCATATCTGAATAAGCATGCCCTCTACAATATACCTCATTATCTCCAACAATTGTTTAAAGGTCTCTTGTGAAAGGGAATTTATCTCTCATGGTGTCATTTTGTACTTTGGGACTGCTCTAATTATTAG
Organism: Gracilinanus agilis; assembly: GCF_016433145.1. Lineage (NCBI taxonomy): Eukaryota > Metazoa > Chordata > Mammalia > Didelphimorphia > Didelphidae > Gracilinanus > Gracilinanus agilis. The sequence continues at coordinate 114,526,594 of NC_058130.1, read as the reverse complement.
GGAGGTTTTCTTTACATCCAGTTTAAGTGGGCCTCTGGGCAACTCTTTACAACAAAGCTCTTAGTTTGTCCCTTTGAGGTCAAGGAGAGGTAAAGGTGTATTTTCAGTATTTTCCAGGTACTAAGTACTGTATGGTTTTTAGAATTTTAGAACAACACAGGCTGGGGACTCAAAAGCTCTTGGTGTTCTCAGAGCTTCTGATATAGGGAAAAGATGGAGCGATGTCTTCTTGGTCTAAGTTCTGATAGTTCCTGACCTGGGTTTGGGTCTGTGCATCCATCCATGGCCAGACTGCTGCTGGACTCAACTACCATTAGTTAACTAGAAAATTCTACCAATTTAAAGAATGGTCTGGACTCTTTTCCCTGGTTATGCTATTGTGGGTCTCAAACTGGGCTGGAGAATGGAACTAAGACCCCATCCTTTTCTGCTCCCATGGTTGGAGCCCTCGGGTGCTCCTCACTTCTGTACCTGCTTCTTGCTCAGCACCCAGCCTAGGACAGCACAATTGCTCCTTGTCCCATACCACCATCCCTAGGCACAGGGATGCCTCAGTTGCCCTGGATCTATGACCGACAACTAGATAGTGAGTAATATTTCTGTCAGTTGGCACCTATTCCTCATTTCTGCAAAAGATTAGGTGGTGATGTATGGAAAAAGGGAAAAAGAGAGGGAAGGAGAGAAGGAGAGACAAATAAAAGAAAGGAGAGATGGGAATGGTCCTAATCTCAGACCTGGGGTGGGCATTGATGGGGAGAAGAGGAAAGAAGCCAAAATTCTTTCTTGTCTCAAAGGAGGGAAGGAGGAAAGGGGAGGGAGTGAGAAAGAAAGAGAGAAAGAGAGAGAGTAGAACTAATTATGAAGAGATAATACTTTTTTTTTACTTTCAAATTCTTTTTCAAACTTCTTTTTCCAGATTGCATGTAGGTACAATTTTTAATAATAGATTTTTGACATGTTACAGTCCATGTTCTCTCCCTTCCATCTCTCCCTCTTTCCCAAGATGGCAGGTAATATGTTATAGATTATATATGTGTTTTATATTACACATTTCCTTGTTCATAATGTGAAAGAGACACATTTATTACTCTAGAGAAAACATTACGGAGGAAATAAAGTAAAGAATGGCATCCTTCAATCTGCATTTAGACTTTGTCAGTTCCTTTCATACCAATGGAAAGCATTTTTCATTATGGGTCCCTTGGAGTTTTCCTGGATCCTTGCATTACTGATAATAGTTAAATCATTCACAGCTGATCATTGCACTTTTATTGCTATTACTGTGTACAACATTCTCCTGGTTTTGCTCACTTAATTTTGCAAGACTTCATACAAGTTTCCCCAGGTTTTTTGTGACCATTTTGATTTTCATTTCTTATGGTGCAATAGTATTCTATTTCAATCAGCCTGAGATCATAATTGCTATCCCTCCTTTTTAAACTTTGGCTAAAGCATAGATTCTATTCAAGCCCTTTACCTTTAGTCTATATATATCTTTCTGCTTTAAATGTGTTTCTTGTAGATAGCATATTATGGGACTCTGGCTTTTAATCCAGCTTTTAATTTACTATCCTATTCCATTTTAAGGGTGAGTTCATCCCATTCACATTAACAGTTATGATTACTGTGTATTTCTTTCCATATTATTTTCCCCCTATTTATCATTCTATTCCTCTCCTTTCAGACTTTCCCTCTTCACAAATATTTTTGTTTCTGACTACTGTCTCCTCAAGTTCACCCTCCATTTTCTTATTCCAGCTTCCCTTTTTACTTCTCTATAGAGTAAGATGAATTTCTATAGCTAACTGCACATGGATATTATTCCTGCTTTGTGCCAATTCCATGAGAGAAAGTTTCAAGCATTCCCTGCCCCACTGACCAATATCTTCCACTCCACCATTTAGATTCATATATACCTCTTCATGAAAAATAATTTACCTCCAACTTTCTCTCCTTTTTTCCTATCCCTTGATTTTGTTTTGCCTTGTTTTACATCTGGATATCATAAACTCATCTTACTCCTTGCTCTCTATGTATGATCCTATTCACTGCCTTAATAATGATAAAGTTCTTAAGCATCTTTCATATCTTAAATATCCTAAGTAATTTAGATATTCCTTAGGTATTCCAAATATCATAGATAGCTTGAGTATCTTAGTTATCACCTTATATAATAATGCAATCACATCAACCTCATTGCGTGCCTTGATTACATTAAGTATTTTAAATACCTTAAGTATCTCTTGTATCATAGATATCTTAAATATTCTAGTTAACACTTTCCTATATAGGAATGTGATCAGTTTAACCCCATTGAGTCCCTTGACTTTTTTCTTTTCTTTTTACCTTTCAATGCTTCCCTTGAATATTGAATTTAATCATCACATTTTCTTTTCAGCTTGAATTGTCTTATCAGAAATGTCTGGAAGTCATCTAGTTCATTAAATGAGAATTTTTTTTTTCTCCTGGAGTATTATACTCAGTTTTCTGGGTAGATGATTCTTGGTTGTAGTCCTAGATCCTTTGCTTTGCAAAATATTATGCTCCATGTCTTTTGTCCTTTAATGTAGAATCCACTAGGTCCAATGAAATCCTAACTATGGTTCCAAGATATTTGAATTTTTTTTTCTTCTGACTGGTTGTAATATTTTCTCCTTTGCCTGGGAGTTCTGGAATTTGGCTGTAATAGTCTTGGGATTGTTATTTGGGATCTCTTTTAGGTGGTGATTTGTGTATTCTTTCCATTTTTATTTTTCTCTTCTTGTTTGAGAATATCAGGACTATTTCCCCTGAAAATTTCTTGCTATATGGCATCCAGGCTCTTTTTAAGATCATAGCTTTTAGGCAGTACAATGATTCTTTTATTTTTTTTAACTCTTACCTTCCATCTTAGAATCAATACTTTGTATTGTTCTAAGGCAGAAGAACGGTAAGGGTTAGGCAATGGGGGTTAAGTGACTTGCCGGGGTCATATAGTTAGGAAGTGTCTGAGGCCAGATTTGAACCTAGGACCTTCTATCTCTAGGCCTGGCTCTCAATACACTGAGCTACCCACCTGCCCTCCAGTTCAATGATTCTTAAATTATCTCTTCTGGATCTGTTTTCCAGATCTATTTTCAGTTCTTTTTTTAGTAAGATTGTTTAGATTTCCTTCTATTTCTTTCATTATTTTGAATTTGTTTTTATTGTTTCCAGACAACTTATGGTATTATTAGCTTCATTCACTTTATTCTAATTTTTAGGGAACCATTTTTTTAAGGCTTTGTACTTCCATTTTGAGAGAGTTATTTTCTTCTTTGAGGTTATATATTTCCTTTTTTAGGAATCTGTTTTCTTTAGTGAGTTTTTACTCTAAGCTGTTGACTTTTTCTTTCATTTTCTTTTCTAATGGATTTTCCAAGTCCCTTATTATTTACCTTTTGATCATCTTTTAGAATTCTTCCAGAAGTTTATTTTGGGCATGACATCCTTTCACATTTGCCTTTGAGATTCACACATTTTTGTTTTGGCCTTGTTGTCTTCTTTGAGCTTGTGTTTTGGCTTCTCTGTTGCTGAAACAGCTTTTCAGGGTCAGGCCTTTTCTTTGTCTTTTACTCATTCTGAAGAGACTTTTTTCTTGATCTTGTCTGTATGTTGAGAGCTCAGCTTCACTTCTAGGGTAGAGGAAGTACTAACCCCTAGGTTCTCTTGGGTATCATATGCAGTGGGTTTAGTTGGATTCCTCTCCTTTGCTGCCAGCTCCCCTTTATATTGTGAGTTCCTTCTCCTGAAGGTCCCCCCAGATCTGCTTTCACTAGGTCACCTCTTAAGCTCCTTGTTGTGTGTTGGCATCAGGCCTATCCTCAAGCTCCTCAAATTGTGCTTGCACTGGGTTTCTCCTCACACTGCTGATTCCAATGATCTCACCTCTTACCCCAAGGAGATGAGTCTTTCCTGCTGCCCCTCTCCATTTTTTTTTTTGCCAAAACCCTGCTTCCCTCTGCCTTCTGTTGGTTCTACTGCTCCAAAATGTTGTAGAGATGTACTTTAGAGACAGATCAGTCAGTAAGCATTTATTAAGTACCACTATGAACACTATAATAAGCATTAAAGATACAAAGAAAGGCAAAAGACACTCCCTGTTCTCCAGGAGTTCACAATGTAATGAAAGAGACCTCGAGCAAACAACTATGAGAAAGCTGCCTGGGGACTGAGAGTTTAAGCTACATGCCCCTATTGACATAACTAATACATGTCAGAGGTTCAACTTGATCTTGAAATCTAAGACTGACCATCTCTCCACTGCATCTCACATTGTTACTTTAAGATCAATGCCATCAAAAAGGTTGAGAAAGAGAATCTAAGAAAATCATTAGGGGTCTAGTCAAAAGCACATTGGATTTAGAATTAAGAGATTTGGGTCGACCACTTAGTGGCCATGAGACTCTGACAGAATAGTCTGGTAAGTATATAACAACCAGCTCTTCCCTCACAAAATATTTATGTATGACACATTTTAAAATGTAATCTGCATTACTAACATTTTCTCCATGCTTTTTTTAAGTTTAGAGTGACAATCAGAAAAACAATAATCAAACCCTGGATTTGTAACATTTGTTGATTTTGTGGTACCAAAACATTTTGTTCCATTTCTCTGGATCTTCATTTGTAAAATGAAGAGCCTGGATTAAATGATCTTTTGACCACCAAAACCTACTATCCTACAAAGGCCTAAATGTTTTCATCTGAGAAAAGAGAGAAGGCAAATCTAGTTATAGCATGCTGATCTCAGTGACAAAGAACTTGACTTAACTGCAAAGAAAAACATGTAATACTTCGGCATTATCATATAAGGATTGATATAAAGCACAGATTTTCTTTGCCCAGTAAGAATTAAATGGAAGCAACATTTCTCTCCTTTGTAGTCTATCAGCAACAACACAAACAGTGTATGAGCTAATAAAGAGTTATTAATGGTACAAGCTTCCTGGAATGTAGGCCTAGTGAGAGAGATTTGTCGAATTACAAAGGAGCCTGTTGAATCCACAATTATGAGTATGTATGAGCATGCGTCCATGTTCCTTCTGACAACCTGCCCGCATCCTGCAGAGACCTCAGCTGTGTCCTAACCTTGGGAGCAGCAATCTGTTACAACTAAAAGATAAAACTGAGCAAATTTTGGCACTGTTTCTCAAATGAAATATCTCCATGTATTACTACTTTGCTAGAGGGAAGCATAATGTAATAGAAAGAACCAGTATCAGGGGATCTGGGTTTTAATCCCAGCTCCGCCATTAATAACCAGCAGAATTTGAAGAGCTGGAGGTTTCTTAGAGGTCACCCACTCTCACCCATACCTAAAAAAGAACCCCCTCTAGAGCATTCCTACCTACAAGTAGCCATCCAACATCTTCACCTTTAATGAGAGGAAACCCACCTATTGCACTTTCAGGTAGCCAATCCTACTTTTAAATAATCTAATTGTTAAGAAGTTTCTTTCTTTCTTATTAAACCTGAATATAACTTTACAACTCACTCCTATTGCTCCTCATTCCACTTTTTGTAGTTGAGTAGACCAAGTCTAATCTCTCTTCCATATGACAGCCCTCTAAATACTTGGGGTTACTATAATCACCCTCATTTCTCTTCTCCTTCAACAGATTCTCATACAGCACAAACTTGAATCCCTTTGCCATCTTGTATGCCTTCATCTCAATGTACTCCAGTTTATAATGTCCTTCCTAAAATGGTGCAGTCAGGACTGAACATGATATGTGTGTCAGACCAAGGCAAAGTACAGTAAGACTGTGTGCTTTCCTCATTTCTAGATACTAAGCTTTTCCCGATGAATACAGGCCAAGATCACATTACCATTCTTGGTTGCCATATCACACTGCTGACTCCCATTGAAATTACAGTCCTTTAGAAAACCCAGATGTTTTAGATCAACTGCTGTAGAGCTAGGACCCTTCCATCTGTTACTGTGAAATTGATATTTTTAACCCAAGGGTTAGACTTTACATTTACTTAAATACTTTATCTATGATCTCATTGATATTGATTTCCCCCAATCACACAAATCACAACCCCAACACACTTGTCTATATAGTATAACTTTGGACCATATATTCCTATAAGTCTCCCCAAAAGGTACACCCAACATGTCAGAAATCTTCCTATAACTCTCTTGACATGATGTAGATAATAACATAAGGCTGTCAATTCCTTGTTCTTGCCATGTGACCAACCCACCTTTTTTCAAGCTATGCATGTTTTGATGACGTCCTTTATATATACCTTTTCCTCTACAAATCGTTTATATGTCTACCATGTGACTCTCCATAGCCCTTTGTGTGACTTTACATTTATAGTTGTTAAATCTTTAAATCTCATCATATTAAATTTGGTCCAGTGTTCTTTTGACTTTTAATACAACATATTACCTGCCTATTCCTACAAGTTTTGAGCCTAAAAATTTAATGTTTATCATCTATGTTGTTCAGTTACTTCAGGCAGATCTTCTGAATCTTCATGAGCCCATGAAGAATTTTCTTGGCAAAGACACTAGAGTGATTTCCCATTTCCTTCTCCAGCTCATTATATAGGTAAGGAAACTAGGATTAAGTGACTTGCCCAGGGTTACACATCTAATATATGTCTGAGACCTGATATGGAGTCAACTGAGTCTTCCTGGCTCCAGGTCTGGCGCTCTATGCATTGTACCACTTAGCTGTCCCATAGACTACACACACAAACACACACACACACACACACACACTTATTAAATTTATTGATAAAATTGAAAAAATATGTATGCCATCTGAACATTTAATTCATTGATAATGTCATAAATCACAGGGCCAAATAAATATCCCCAGAATGCTCCATTGGAGGCTTCTTTCAAAGCTGGCATCTAACTACTAATTATTACTCTTTGTGTCCAGTCATTCAATTATAATACTTCTCAAACCATCTGTTTATAATACCACCTATCCCAAACCTCTCTTTAGTTTCCCAAAAAACTTAAAATGAGATAATTTGGTAAATTTTTAGGTTATATGTATATACAACATTCCCCTGATCTGCCAACTGAGTGACAGTCAAAAATTTTAAAAAGGAAATGAGAATCTGACATAAAATATTTTTGATGAAGCCACTTTTGTCCACTAGAAGGGAATAATAATAATGATAATAATAATAAAATCTAACATTTATATAGTGCATACTGTGTGCCAGGTATTGTGCTAAGTGCTTTTTTTTTTTAACAATTATTATCTCAGTTAATCTTCATAACAATCTGGGAGGTAGATGCTATAATCCCCACTTTATAGATGAGAAAACTGAAGCAAGTGGAAAAATTGTGTCTGGGGTCACATGATTAGTGTTTAAGGCCACACTTGAACTCAAGTCTTCCCTACTCCAGGGCAAAAACTATCCACTGTACCACCTAATTGCCTCTGAAAAAGAGCAGCAAGAAACTAAACAAACTCAAGCTTTACTTTATCTAAAACTTCTGGATCCAGATCAATTCTATACTTGAGGGACTTTTGTGGCAGAGAAGAGTAGAAGACTAACAGATTCTAGGGAGACATTATTTTATTATGCATTTATATATTCTGTTATTATGCATTGATCTATTTTATCCATGCACTATTTATTCACTTATTGATTCTATGCTAAATAAAAACAACTCTATGCAATATGCAAGATTGTTTATCTGCTTCTAAGTAGAGTCTACTTCATTATGTCAAGGTTATAGGAAAAAGAATAAAGTTCAAAAAAGGAGCTGTATATTGCAGGTGAGAGGGAGGGGAGGGATCAGAGCTCATTTTTAATTGTATAAATCCATAAATCTTTATACTCCTTGACAACCATTTCATGCTGCCTTGATGTCAGTAGAAGAATTGAGGGACAGAAGGTCAATGACTTTCTGGTAGCCACAGAGAGTTCAGCATTCTCTCAGATTCACATGCCATCAAAAGTATAAGCTGTCCTCCCAAAGACCCAGTTCTTCCTTAAAAAAAAAGATTGGGAAAGTGGCTGGCAAAGCCCTAAGTGATTAAATAAGTTTGGTAGAAAATGAAATGCTATAATTTACATTTGCTAGCATAGATTTATAAATCTTGAAGTCACCTCTATACTATAAGACATCTAAATTAGAATTTAGTGGAGGCTCTCTATAAAATTGGTATAATAGTGCTTGACTTATCAACCTCATAGACTTCCTTTCCTGAAAATTAAATTATGCGATTTTCTGAAAACTGTAAAATTATATATAAATATAAAGTATAAATATAAGAGAGCTATTGTTATCAGTAGAAAATTAGGTCGCTGATACAGAAGATTCAATGGGTTCTTTAAAAACAATATGGCTAAAGTCAAAAGAATGGAAGAATCTAAATCTGAGCCAAGAGCTTTCCTGAAGTAATTTGAGCTTAAATCTAGCATGACATGGTGGAATGAGCAATGTATTTGGGGTCAGAGGAACTGAGAACTGAATTTCAGTTCTCTTACTTATTACCTATGTGATAGTTATCTCTGTGGACTCAACTACCAAATGAAGTGGTGGACACAGTGGTCTCTAAAATCCATTCCAGCTCTCAATCTGTGGTTCTAGAAACTTTTAGATCTGAGGATATGTCTAACCACAAAAAAAGAAAGAAAATGATAATAGACTCAAACATAAGAAAATGTTCTAGTGAGTCAGATCAAGAAGTTGCCCAATCTCCTAATTAAGAATAATCAGAAGGAACATTTTGTGAGTGATTGTGGGCACCTTTTCTTAATAATAATCTCAAAAAATAAAAATGTACTCAAATATTTGTTCATTAAAAAGGTTATATATATATACACATATATATTTATGTATATATATATATATATATAACCTCTACCATCTCTTAGATTAAATAATTCCATAAGTTTATCAGTCAAAGGTTCACTGAGTTACATTTTTAAAAAATTTTGCATTTAATTATGGTAGTAGTAGAAATTAGCTCCATGCTGGCAAATTACTGAATTGCAATATATAGGAAAAAACTCAATGGAGCACACAAGAGAGCCACCATGGGGGATAATTTAATCTACTCTTGTGGAAACATAACTGTCTCTCAGAGAGACAGAAATAAATCTATTTTGGAGAAACCTCTTCATATGTATCTAACCTGAGATTCCACCAAACTTTCCTTAAGGCAAGAATTTTTATCATACAGCTCATGGATCCCAAGGGGCCCAGGAATAAATTTCAAGCGGTCCTTGAACTTATTTGGGGAAAAGTGCATCTTTATTTTCACTAACCTCCAACTAAAATGTAGTATTTCCTCCCATTATCAATGTAAGGCCAAATTTGACTCCAAATTCAGTACTCTCTCCACTGTTTTCATCATCTCTTTGCTCTTATTGGATGGCTTTCATATGTCCTTGAGGTTTTTATTTACCAACCATAAGTGAAGTAGTCCTCTGTCTAACTTTCAGTCTTTGTGGCCACTCCTGCACAATTTTCTGCTTATTAACATCTGTCTGATTGCCTTGCCATGGCCCAAAGTTCACCACGACAATTTTCGAAGTGGATTCTTAAGCCTGAAAGCTCTTCTTTGCCAAACACCTTTGTCCCTGTCAGTGTCTTGGTCAAGTCTCCGTACTTTGACTCAGAAGGTCATCTTCTCTCCCTTTCTTTTTCTCAACTATAAATTCCAATTCTGGTTCATTTTTCTCCACAAAAATCCCCAAATCTGTCTCCTCTTTTACATTCCTATGGCAAATTGCTCATCCAGGCTTTATTATTTCACATCTGTAGATCGCAAACTTCTCCCCCATTTCCAGGAGGGAGATGCCCACATGCAATTCAGTTACTCTGGAGAAGATAAATCAGCAGTGAATATTTTTGCATTATTTAGATTTGTTTATCATGTGTACAAAACAAAGGCATGATATCTCAGGCAAGAGCACAGAGATTGATCTATTTGAGGATTATGGTCCATTGTATCACCATGTGCAAAGCCTCCAGAGAAGGCATTGTTTACCTAAACAGTAATGGCCCCTTCAGAGTTATTAGAGTTAATGCTGTTTATACAGATATTTAAATATGCCAGCCTCCCCTGAATGAACCATAACAGCTTCATTTGAAGTTATTTTATTATAATCGATGAACAGATAGTTTAAAAATTTACTAAGTAAGCTTATAACCCACTGTAACAACAATTTGGTTTATCACACCAGTACATATTTAAGCAGCTCAAAAACACATCGACTTTATAATTCATATTTGTAACTACTCCAAAGAAAGGGTTTTCTTCATTTAATGGGCAAATAATGCTGATTTGGATGACTTTTTAAAAGATGCATTATTCATGTGGAACAGAAACAAAATCAATAAATGAAAATTCAAATAAAAATAAAACCCATTATGACCCAACATTCAGGCTTAGACAATGATCATCTTGTGTATTATTTACTCAAGGAAGAGACCCCATAATGGCTCTTTTGGAACTGTGCTATGGACTGTATCATAAACTCCTGTTTATGGTGTTTGGAAATTAACAGAGCTGTGAATTTTTGATACTTTATCCAGCATATTCCATCTACTTGCACTTGGTTGTGAGAGCAAAGCCTAACCCTAAAGCTTGGAAAAAATCCCAGCCAATAGGATATGTGTTAGAAGATGAGAAAAGGGCAAATTGCCAGCTTTGCAAGAGGGGGAGATTCTTTAAAGTGTAATCCTTTGTGTCTTCAAGTTACCTTGACTGCAATTAATGGTAAACATATTAAAGACATTACTAAAGGGTTGGGTTGTAAGCAATTAGAAAAGAAAATGGGAACTATGACAAGTCAGTATGGTTTATCAAGGAAACTAGGTGGAAGTACATGGAATACTGGACCTGGAGTCAAACAACCTGAATTCAAATCTTATCTCAGACAGGTACTTATTAGTTGTGAGACCCTGGGCAAGTCACTTAGCCTCAATTTGGTTGTTTCCTCATCTGAAAAATGGACAAACTAAAAGTACCTGACTTCCAGGCTTATTATAAGGAAAAAATTAGATAACATTTGTAAATGCTTTGTAAGCCTTTAAGTGAGATATAAATTTTAGCTATGATGGTGATGATAATGGATAAAGTCATGATATAGCTTTTTTTTTCTTTTCCTTTTTTGATAGCATTAGGCATTTGAGAGTCTTTTATGATACTCTGGAGGACAAAATAGAGAGATATAGGCTGGAAAATATTTCAAATAAGTAGATTTAGACCTGGTAGAAAAGACTAGGCACACAAAAAATTTGCAATCATAATTAGTATATCAAATTTTCACATGACATGAAGCTAAGAAAAAAGCGAATTCTTTGGATGAAATATTTGGAATCCAAAAAGATTGAAACAAACTGCGATAATGGGTTGGTTGAATCTTAATAACACATCATTTAAAAGGAATTAGTGCAAAGTCCTACATTTTGTTAATAAAAAAGTTTCATAAATAAAGAATAGGATACATATGGCTAGTCAACAGTTCATGGAAAAAAGACTTGGGAGGAATTCCTATGGACATTCTAATCAAGCCACCACCTTAAAATTCAATTCAGTTCAATGAATGTATATTAATGAATCAAACAACAATTACAATCAAGCATCTTTATGCCTCAGGCATAGCACTAAGAATTAACCACCTTCTATTAAAAAAAAAAAAAGGCCCAGGGGAAAGAGATACAAAACAAAACAAAATAGCCTCCATCCTCAAGGAATTTACAAAAGAGGACCACAACAGAAGAGCAAGCTGTGTTAGACTGTCATTTCATTGCCACTTGCCACTTCTATTTTCAATGTGTTCTCACTGTTAGTAGTTTCCTGATATAACTTTCCTTGTCTGCTAATTAGCCTAGGAAATTTGGCATTCCCTAGGAATTCTGGCCAGAGCATCAGATTTAGTCTCTGAATCACAACTTAGATTACAATCCTCTCCCTCAGAAGAAGTTTCACCTGGTGATTGTTCCTAATCAAGCTTTGTCCCCTTCTCCATCCCCTCTTCTTATAAGCAGGAGGTGGGTGTTTGATAAACCTTGTATGCTTGTAGCAATGGCCCTGGATAAGACCCGCCTTCAAGGAGCTTTTAAGTTTACATGTTGAAAAAAAGACTAACACAAAATAATTACTGAGCAAGAAAAGACATCATGTTGAGTAGAATAGCACCTGCTGCCATGTCGGCTTTTGTCTAAGTATGGATGGCCATGTTGGTCATGTAGAAGTTTTGAAGCCTTGGATAGGAAGAAGCTTTACAGGCTGAGTGCTTCCTTCAAATGTTAGACGTAAAGGCTCAGAAATGAGTGAGGACATAGTGGCAAAGACTGACTGTAAAAGATTTTTTCCAGGGATTGAGTTGTGAATAGTAATAGTTCATATACATGTATACATATATATTTACATCACTATATATATGCACACATACACATATCTCTATATAAAATATTACACTTATTATCTCACTCAGTCCTCAAAACAACCTTATAAAGTAGTTGTGATTATTATGTTTATTTTTTGAAATTAAGAAACAGGCTCAGAAAGGTTAAAAAAGAAGAGGAAGAAAAGAACAAGAAAAAAGGAGAAAGAAGAAGGAAGAGTAAGAGAAGGAAGATGAAGAAGGAAGAGAGGAAGAGGGGTAGGCGGATAGGGGAGATAAATCAACATCCAATCTAGTAGAAGAAATCAGGGTTGGGGTGGGGATGGGAGTTGACCTTGGCAAATAGAAAAGCCACCTTTCTGTCAAACCTTGGGGCAAAGGAGGAAAAAAATTATTTTAAATTGATTTCAAGATCCCTTCTGTCTGCATAGAAAGAAATGTTGCAAATACCAATAGCATGTACACTGCAGTAGTGCTCAGATGAGTGACCAGTAACATGAAAAATTTTGCTGATTTATATCTGACTCCAAAACGTACAAGTAATGGAATGAACACTGATCATGAAATCATTTAAAATTTCCCTTAGATTCAGATGAATTTGAGGTCATATGATGTTGCACCTTTCTCTAATTCCTTCTTCTCCTTCTAAGGACTAGAAAGTTTATTTGTTTTTTAAGGTCTTTATTAAGTTAACCCTTGCCAGTCAACATTCCAGTGTGAAGAAACAACCTCAGGCAAGAAAGGGTACTGTTGCAAAAAGTTGGTCCCCTTCCTTCCTAGGATTACTGTGTTAAATATTATATCTCAGGTATCTGAATGTCATTCTTTCTGGTCCTAAATTGCCGTTCTAGGAACCCATCTCCAAATTAATCTCAACTGCTTGGATTTTCCGGCTCTACCAACCCTGTTACCAACTTGTTCTTGCTTTCTGGATTTAGCTTGTTTTCTTTACTTAGACCTCCTTTCCAATTAACAGTCATTAAAAACGCTAAGAAGAGGTACAAAACAAAGATGCTAATTCAATTCGACTAATATCTTTTAAACACACCTTGAACTTAAGGCACTAGGGACACAAAGACAAGAAATGAAATGGTCCCTGCCCTCAAAGAGCTTATAGCCTACTAGAGAATACATCATGTACACAAGAGGCAGAGGGAAGAACATAACCCATGGGAGCATTATGGAATGCCTCATTGAGTAGTTGGCACCCTAAGCTGAGAAAAGAAGAAAGATAAGGGTTCCCAAAGGCAGAGACAACAAGAGAGTGCATTCCAGACAGGGTGACTTAGTCAAAGGCTGTTCAAAAGCAAAAAGGGTAATGAGTCTCAGAGTCTCTGATGAAAAAGGAGGCAGTTGCCAGACTTCGCTGAAGAAACATGAATTGCAAGGAGGCTTGGCATCAGTAGGAATATTTAAGGAGAGAACAGAAAAAAGGGAGCTTGGATTCTTCTAACTTTTTGCTACTTCAATGATCACAGGCTTCTCTCTGTAACATGTCTGGCTTTTTAATACCTTGATATGAGATGTCAAGCTAACTGTGAAAGAGGGATGACAAGTGGAACTACTGGAGGGATGGAGGATGATCCCAACTAGAAAGGCTCAGACCAAAACAAACTTGAGTCCCTTGCCAAAGTCTGTCAAGCCCATGATTAAACAGGGCACTAGAATTCTCTGGTCTTTCCTTCCACATTCCTCCATGCCTCCCACAGCTAACCCAGCAGCTAACTCAACAGTCTTCCAAGCGACTCATCAGCTCCTATATGTTTTCTGTGCCAAATCTTTTTCCTTTGAACTCTCCATCAGCCATCACCTCCTGTTGGCTTCCATTTTAGGAAGGGGAATCTCGAGTCTGTTAATAAGGGCTCCAAATAGATTACAAAGCATCTCACACATGGATAGCATGAACAGGATACAAGGAGAATATAAGGGCTACTGACGACCCAACTAACATGAAAAAGATTAAGTCAGAAACTTTTTCTTTAAAGTGGTAGGAAATCAGAAGAGAAGAGGACCCAAGTAGGGGTTTTGTCTGACATTGAGAAAACTATAGCATGGCAAGGAAGTTCCAGAAAGTGAAAGGTTCCTGCTATTCAACTGCTAGAACTATCTACTGTGAGAAATAATAGCACTTACTCCAGGCCTGAGGATATGCTTAAACAAAACCTTTTCTGTACTGATAGAGCTCTTACTTGATCTTTGCAGCAAATTCTTTTTAATATGTTTAATTCTCTAAACTAGTATTCATCAATCAATACTGTATAGGCAGTAGGGATATAAGTACAGAAAATGAAACCACACTTCTTCACAATGAACTTACGTTCTAATGAGGGAGGTAACAGTATAGAGTATAAACATAAAATTTATATAATTATATATACTTGTACATATGGATATCCTGTGCATTCATTCATACATACATACCTACACACATATACAAAATGTTAAATATAAAACAATTTGGTAGGGTGGATACTAGCCATTCATTTAATGTCCAATGAAGCTGGAAATCACTGAAGTTATTGGGAAAAGGGAGCTATATGATCAAATCTGCAATAAGAAAAATTATTCCAGCAATAGTGTATAGGAATGGGTATGAAGGGGAGAGATTTGGGGTAGAGAAATTAGCCAGGAGTCATGGCTATAATATAGAGGAAAGAGGGGCAGCTAGGTGGCTCAATGGATAGAGCACCTGGCATGGAGACATAAGAGGTCCTTGGTTCATATATGACCTCATATACTTCCTAGCTCAGTTACCCTAGGCAAGTCATTTAATCCCAATTGCCTATCTCTTCTGCCTTGAAATGAATATTTAGTATCAATTCTAAAACAGAAGGTAAGAGTTTAAAAAAATAATCTAGGGGAGAAGTAATAAGGGCTTGAGTTAAGATTTTATCTGCATGAGTAAAGAAGTCAGCTGCCAGAGATGTTTCTGGAGGTAGAAATGACAAGATTTGTTTAGTAACTGGATATGGATATGTAGAATAAGGGAGAGTGAGGAGTCAAGGATAATGATGAAATTATGAACACCGGAAAGATGCTGGTGCCTTTAAAAAAAAAGAAAAGGAAAGGAAATTTGGAAGGGGAAAGAGTTTAGGGAAAAAAGATAATCAGTTTAATTTCAGATATGTTGAAATTTTTAGGTAAATAGGATAGGATATATATCTTTACAAAGATAAATATTTATTTTTACAAAACCCTAAAACGTATTATTGCCATCACCATTTTTTTGAGACTGGGAGGTTACTTATCAATGGCCATAACAGCTAATAAATGCTTATATTCCATATCCAGAGTTCTTATCCACTATGCAACCTAACTGACTTATTAATATTAATAATAGAATTGATAAATAATAAGCAAAAAGGCAAACAAAACAGTCTCCCAAATCCTTCCCAAAATTGAAACTATTCATAATTTTAGCTTAAATATTTAATAAGCTAGTGATCAGAGATTTCCTTACTGTAGGAACTCCTTCCATCAATGCCCCGCTATACTTCTCTTTTTGAGTCTGGAGTACAGTGTTCCTAGTTAGTCTCCCACCCAAATACTAAGCAGGTCCAAATCTGCTTGCTTCTAAGATGAGATTGTGAACAGGTACATTCGGGGTGATACAGCTAAGCACGTTTTAGAACATAATATAACTTAACAACAATATATTTACCCCCATGTCCTCTTCCAAATCGGTCTATCCATTTGTGAAATTCCTTTTTATCATTGTGTTGTTTTTATTGTCTGTGTATGTTTTTCTTCTAATTCTGATGATCCATTTTTATATCACTTTACATGTCACTCAGCATCTCCTTTTATTCCTCATATTTGTCATCATATGGCACAGCAATATCTGATTACATTAATTTACCATAATTTATCCAACCATTCTGCAGTCAATGGATATAGATAGTATCAGTGGGAATGAAGAAAGTATGTAGGAATCACGGGACTAGAGGTCAAATTCGATGTTTACTAGCTGGGTAAACTTGGGTAATGATGGGCAATGGTTTATATTTAAAAAAAAAAAAAACACCTGGCAATTCTAATTTAGGCTAAAGAGGAATTAGGTCCAGTATCCACCACTCAGATTCCTGAAGAAACTGGAAGATTTCCCTAAGACCATCAGTCAAACTAGGGCATGCAGTGCCCTGCTACAGAACAATAAAGAATGGGCTCCTGAACATCATTGCCTGCTTCAGTTTTCTTTGTTTTGGAGGTGGAGGTGGGAGTGGAGGAGGGATACACATTATAACACCTGTGATGTGATAGGCACTGCGATAAGCACTTTACAAATGCTATCTCATTTGATAATCTTTTTTGCTTGACCCTAGAGGGTAGAACAAGGAGAAATGCATAGAAGTTTCTGAAAAACAAATGTAAACTTCATGTAGAGAAACTTCTCAGTGATTGCAGTTATCCAAAGGTAGACTGGTCAGCCTTAGAGGGAAGTTGGTGGATTCCTTCTCATTGAAGGTTTTCAAGCAAAGGCTGGATCAATGTCCACTAGTGATTTATGTTTTAGAGGGGATTCTTTTCATATTGGATGAGTGCTGAGGTCCCCTCTAACTCTGAAACTCTATGATTCTGTTTGTTTTTTTAATTTGGAACACACACACACACACACACACAAAAGGTTTCGGTACACATAGGACAGGTAATTTTTGAAATGGACTAATCTACACTATAGTCATTTCCATCCAAATAATATGCCCAATATGCTAACTCTTGCGCAATTCTGGAAATATTAGCTAAGTCAATAGATTAAGTAGGCATTTATGTACTGACCTAAAAAACGAATTAGTATTTATAACAATATTTCTATGGGGAAATGCTTTCCAAGTTCCAAACAACCCATTTATAAATGTACACAAAAAGCCGACAACATTTTTGGATTATTTGAGAGGAAAGTTTTCAGGTCCTTGAAACTTTACATTTGAAGAGCATGTCCATGATTAAAAAAATTAACATTAGAGAGTGATATGATTTTTAGGCAAAATAATGCAGCCAAAAGAGACAGAGACATAAAGACAGTGACAGAGGCTCAGAAAGCACAACCTAAAATATTTCAGAATTGTTGCTGGTGAATTTATCCAGTGATACTATTTAAAGTTTCTTCTTTCTTTCTTTTTTTCTTTTTCCTACTAGCTGGTGATATTGATAGCCACCATTCTCAATTTCCCCATGATCATCCTGTTGATTATTGATTTACCACTTTGATGGAAGATTTGGAAACAATGTCAAGTCTTCTATGCTTTTCAGAAAATGAACCAACACCTCAATCAATCTCTTTTTAGGTGTCCTTGCTGATTCACTAAAGAGGCAATGTAGATTATTGAGTATTTACCCAGTCAGAGTCAGCTGCAAGACTCAATCCTGCTGCAAAAATGCCACCAATTCCTTGACCCTTCTATATCTTCCTGAGTCCTAATCATGACATTTCAGTCTAATGGGGTCCTATCCCCTGAGGAACAAGCAAAAAATACCTAGATATTGCAGTTTACTTTTGGCACAAAATCACTAAAGGTAAAAAAAAATTATAACGAAATGTCTCACAGATCTCAGCATTTCCTAGATGACACATGAACTTCTCTAAACTCAGGAGTTCTAGAAAATGCAGTGTGGATTGCTTAGCTCCCTTGGCTGCTCTTCATGCAAGACAGGCAAAGGAACATAGACAAAATAACACAGTAAAAAGTAATACACACAGACAAGGGATCCTCTATGAACTGGAACTCTTGATAGCTGGGGTTTTTTGTTCAATGTTTCTATCTGTTTTTTGTCCATAACTTAACTCATCATTTGAGGAGTCACAGAAGTTGACAAAATGGCAGGCTCCAGTAAGCTGATACCTTCTGCCATCTTGCTGCCCTCACATCTCTCTTCTTGAAATCTTTAGTATACAACACCTTTCTCAGGCTGTTTTCCTGTTACGTACTTTCTCTTTTGCTCCATATTGGCTTCACACCACTACACTGAGCAGTGAGGAGGTAGGTAGAAGATGGGTGCAGGGTCTTCTTCAAAAGACCTATTCTTCCATCCTTGTGAACATTTCCTCAACTCATACTCCCATGCTTTGTTGAAGCATGGTATTTACGAAATAGTCTTTGAGAACCCAGGATTTCTTTCAATGAGGTAACAAGAGGAGACAGGGTACATAAGCAGGAAAAAGGTACTGTATACTAAGGATATCAAGGAGAGAAGCAGACGGAGACCGAAAGATAGAGATGGAGGAGGAGGACGAAGAGGAGGAGGAGGAAGAAGAAGGAGGAGGAAGAGAGGAAGAGGAGAAATGTTGTTTTTTTTAATTTATTGATTTATTTGGGATATTTTTCCATGGTTACACAATTCATGTTTCTTCCCTCCTCCCTCCCGGAGCTAACATTGTTCAAAATCTATTTCCATGTTATTCATATTTTCAGTAGAGTGATCTTTTTAATACCAAAACCCCAATCATATCCTCAACGAACCATGTGATCAATCATATGTTTTTCTTCAAAGCAGAAATTTTTTACAGGGTCTCCTATTGTTGAATTATTAAGGACTGAGTCTGGACTGGTGATTTCATGGAACTCCAGGAGAAGGAAACTTTCTACCAATGCAGATCTTCATCTATCCTGAATTTTATGGTCTTAGAGAGTTTCCTATAGCACAAGCAGGTTAAGTGACTCCCAGAGTAACCCAGTCTGGCTTTGATGTCAATGCTATCCACTATGCCATGCAGTCTTTCTTATTATCAACATTAATAATGATGGTGATGATAGACATATATAAGCATTTTACAGCGTTTGCTTTACATGTATTATCTCATTCAGACTAAAAACCTTGTTAAGTAGATGGAACAGATATTATCCATATTTCACAGATGAAAAAACTAAGAGTAAGAGTAAGTGAATTGTTTCAGGTCACAGCTAGAAAAAGAATAAAGCTGGGACTCAAACCCAGAACTCATGTTTCTAGATCCATTGCTCGTTCCATTATGCCACGCTATAGCCAAGTAGAAATTAAAATTTAATAATAATTTTAAAAAATCATTGTCGAACATCCACTCATCCTTTTCTTCAAACAAAGAGAGGAACCTTTGCACAGAAAAGGCACTTTAAAAGGCAGAATTCTTAAGAAGACACACGGGGATTTTATGTTGGTGCTCTTGTACAGTCAATAAAGGACAAGATAATTACATCCTGTCTAGCATGCTGATAAAAAAAATAGCATTAGCCCAAATAATCAGAAAACCTCTGTGATAACATCAGAACACCCCCTTTTACTAAAACAACTGAGAGCTGAACTCAAGGGATATGATATGACAAGCAGAATCAATAATGTCTTTGTTGGCTTGGCCTCTCCCAGCCCACCACACTTCTCAACTCAGGCTCCAGACTTCTTTGCATTAACTGCTTGAATTCACTGCACCATTTTTCCCCCCCGTGGGAGGGGGGGAAGCATTGAGGTGGAAAGTCTCTACTCTTGCTTTTTTTTTTTTTTTTTTTTATAAAAATCAAGATCATTTGAATTGACGGAAAACAAGAAAACCATTTCATGACTTACAAGATGGTTCTCATTGAGCCTTGGATAGGTGATAAAGACCTGTTTGAGGTCTCCCAAACTCCTAGAATCAGGGGGTGATAAATCTTGAGCTAGAAATAAGAGTAGAGGTCATCTATTCCAATTCTATCATTTCACACATTAGGGAACTGGGTCTGAACTTTTTGTTCCTTTCTGAATATTTTGAAATAGTACCTTGTACACAGGATGATACAGATACAGCTATAGCTAGAAGGGACCTTAGAGGTCATTGAATCCAACTCCCTGCTATGGGATGTTCAACAAATGTTGGTGGAATGAACCATTTTAAATCTTACAGGAGAGAATATTTATTAAACATAATGGCTCTTCACAGCTACTTTAATCTTTGATACAGTGAAGAAAATTCACTATATCGAGGAAAGTCAGTAAGCTGAAGAAAATTTATATTGTGTAAGATGAACCAATAAGTGCCTAGTACTTAATAGGCACTCATGCTTATTAACTGATCAATATCTTTAAAAGGATGATCTATGGTTATGGAAAATGGAATACATTTACATTAGAAGTGACCCAATGAGCAGTGGATATTGGTGAACCAAAGCGTATTAATTTAATTATTTAAAATTATGTACATGTTAATAAGGGCTTATTGAATAAATATGCAAGAAACCACATAAAAGGGATCACCAAGATCATATATAACTAGGAAAGGAGGCATGAGAGAACTGTAGAGAGGGATAAAGATGAATAGTTAGTTATTCCTCTGATTTCTATGAAATATCAGAAAAACCAGAGCAAGACTTCCAAGACTTTGGGTAGATTCTCTACGGAAACAAGTCAGGGACAAGAAACACACAGCCAAGAAGGCATGGAAAAGTCTTGATCTGCACCAAGGGAAGGAAAATTCACACTTAGTCCACAGATATCTTTAAGTATGAAAGAAATAAGGCACTCCTTTATAGTCTGTCCATCCAGGATGGACCTAGAACTGGAAAACAAACATAGCATCACTCAAAGTTTCATGGTTTTAGAGTCACACTTTGGTCTGACTCACCAAGCTAACTGGAGGTTATTGGGTCTGGAAAGAGATTTAGTAGCTGCTGATTTGGAATTAAAGCCTGACTCCAACATTTACTGGCTGTATTACCATAGGAAAATGACTTAACCTCTTTGATCCTCAGTTTCCTTGCCTGTGTAATGGAAATAATAATCTCTGTAGTGCCTACTTTGTAGAATTGTGGTGCTCAAATAAGAGAATGTATTTTAAATACTTTGGAAATATTAAAGTGCTAGGAAAATGTCAGTTTTTACTACTACTACTACTACTACTACTACTACTACTACTACTACTACTACTACTACTAC
>NC_058130.1:114337466-114501387 GCF_016433145.1 Gracilinanus agilis | reverse complement strand
AAAATATATTTATTTGTTTCTTGCATTAAAATTCCCAGTTTTCTCCCATCCTCCTTCCCCCTTCACATTAGAGAAGGTGTCACTTAACAAAGAGTTATATGTATACATAAAACTGTATCTTGCTTGTTTCTATTTATCAGGTCTTTCTCTGGTGGGTATACACAAGTCATTCTTCAAACAATATTTCTTAGGTTTTGAGTTGATAATACATGGATAACCCAGTGAAACTGTTTGTCATCTCCAGGAGTGGGGATGGAAGAGGGAGAGAGAGAACATAAATCATATAACCATGGAAAAATAATTTTAAAATAAAATTATATTAAAAACAATATTTCTGTTACTGTATATAATATTCTCTTGGCTCTTGCTTATTTGACTTTGTGTTCATGTAGGTCTTTCTATAGTTTTCTAAAATTGACCTGCTCATCATTTCTTATGATTCAGTAGTATTTCATCACAATCATCTGCCACTACTTGTTTAGACATTCCCCAAATGATGGACATCCCTTCAGTTTCCAGTTCTTTGCCACCACAAAGAAAGCTGCTAAAAAGATTTTAGAATATAATAGGTGCCTTTGCCTTGATCTCCTTAGGAAATAAACCAAGTAGTTGTATTGCTAGATTAAAGGTATTACACAGTTTTATAATTCTTTGGGCATAACTCAGGATTGCTCTCCAAAATGGTTGGATCAGTTCACAGTTCCACCAACAGTGTATTACTATCCCCATTTTTCCACATCCCCTTAATTATTATTATTTTATTATTAATTATATAATAATTATATATTAATTATAATAAAAATACTAACCATAGAAGCCTGCTGTTTGACTTCCTATGTTCATAATAGGTCTATAACTCATCTTCCTGCAAAATATAATGCTAGTGAGGGGTCTGGGACTGATGAAAGAAACAAAACTCTTGCTCAGAGAATATTTCTCAAGGACTTGACAACACTAATATCACTGGGAAATCACTGCTACACTGAGATACCTTAGAGATTCAAAGGGAGATGCATTGAGATCATGTCGAACTCAGTGAATTATCATTGATTTTAGAGTCTTAACACCCTGGTTCATGTCTGACTCTGGACACATACTAGCTGTCTGACGTTAGGCAAGAGATTTTACTTCTCTGTAAATTCTGATCCTAATACTTATAGGCTACAAGAATTATAGCTGGAAGGAGTTCAGAAATCATTCAGACCCAATCAACAGGAGCCAACCAAAGCCTAAGAAGTAAAATGACTTGCTAAAAGTCACTGGAATAACAAGTAATAGGGAATAGTGATAATAATTGATGATAACAATTAATATTTATATATTACTTAAAGGTTTATAAAGTGCTTTACAAATGATATCACATTTGAATTTCATAACAACTCTGTGAAGCAGATGCTTTTATCATCCCCATTTTATAGATGAGAACTGAGGCTGAAAAAGGGTAAATGATTTGTCCAGGGCAACACAATTATTAAATGACTATGGCAAAATTTGAACCCAGTCTTTCCTGATTCCAAATTTGATGTTTTTGTTGTCCCACCTCTAATATGCCATAATACATAGGATTGACATGAGAAAAGTGATTTGTGAGATTTAATATGCTGCAAAAGTCTGCAAAAAAGTGTGATCTTTTATTTTTTAAATCATCTTGAGGGAGACCTTTTTTTTAAATTGTATGTACAAATGAGCATGGTATGTACAATAGGATCGCTTTTTAGATAAGTAGTTGTCCAGAGTCCAGTAAAATGGTCACTGACGGTAATCATCAAGGTATGATCCACGAATATAATTTAGTCCAACTTGATGACGCTGATGTCTTTGGCAGAGGACCAGAAGTACTAGTGGCATATGTTTAGGCTGTACTTGTAAAGCGGACCATGATGGTTGGAACGGATATGACACAATTGAGAATCTTGATGGAATTTGTGAGGTTGGCTCTAGCAGAGCTGCTGGTAATTTAGCCTCCCAGTAGCAAAGAGGGGAAACCCAAAAACCCAGCTAGTATGATCTTAACCTGACTTAAGAAGGACATTGTCCAAGAAGAAGGAGAAAACGGTTCCATTGGGATGTGCCCTAATCAGACTGTACTTGGAACATTGCATTCAACTCTAGACACCACATTTTTAGGAAGGTCACAAAGAGTGTCCATAGGAGGACAGTGAGGATAACAAGAGGTCTTAAATTCAAGTCAAATACTCCTCTGCTAAAGAAACCAAGCAAATGTAACCTAATCCACTATTCTTGACCTTTGTGTAAAAGGTAAACCATCGCGAGCATCATCTCTGAGCTAACATGAATCTCAATATCTTTTCATGTTTCCAGGTATAATACAATTTTCTAGTTTATAAATATAATTTAATAATCACTTTGAACTAAAGTAACCTTAATTATCTTTGTGAAAAATGTACAAGGATAGGAGGAACTAGTAGAATGCTGGGTCTAGAATCAGGAAGACCTGAGTTCAAATTTAGATCTTTAGGTCTCTGGACAAGTCACTTAACCCCTCCTTCCAAATGGGATAATAATCGCATCTATAACTCCCTGGGTTGCTATGAGGATCAAATGAGACAATATTTGTACGAGATTTAGCATAATACCTGGTACAAAGTAGGTGCTTAATGAATTCTTGTTCCCTTAATCATTCTCTATCCTTTCCAACTATCATTAAGTTGAAGGCAAATTAAGGAACTCTTGAGACTCTGCCATCAGCTGATTTTTCCCTTGCCAATTCAAAATTGTCAGGGGTCTCGGGTTCAGAGATTTTTAGAGCTGGGAAGAATCTTAGAGATAATCTCAAAAGTCCAAAGCTCAGTGAGAGGAAGTAACTATCCCTAATTGACACAGGCAGTTAAAAACTCAGGATCTGAACTTAGGTCTCTTTAGTTCCAATCCAAATTTAATATATCCAATATTTTTTTTTCCTCCTCTCCACCAGACACCAGGGAGAAATTCCAGAATCAATTCACTGCAGCAATCTTAGTTGCCTTTGGCTAAGAAACACATATTTTTCTTTCCTGCAGAATCTTCCTCCTCTGGTCTGGTTCTACTCACTTTCACTTTTTTCATTCCTGCTTATGATGATATTGGAAAACCTGGTGCCTCTCACTTAATATTCCATCCAAACCATTTACATATTCCATAAACAAGTGAGGCACCGAATTCATTCCCTGAAGCATTCACGGCTGTCCAGAAAAGAAAATGTCTAATTACAGGCACTTAAGGATTCCTCTTCTAGAGCCAGTTTCTGACCCTCCAAGGAGCACCTTCTAATCTGTGCCAACAGTCTTTGGCATGGTTTTTTATAAGACACTTTGGGAAGCTAAATAATACATTTGCTTTTGTCTTGCATGGAAATAGCATTTTCTGGCAAGCTCTCTCAGCTAGTTACCCCTCAAATAATGGGGTAAATGCATCTCCTTTTGCTTTTATTTTTTAAACAAATGTAGGTTTCACCTTCACCCAGTTGTACAAAGTCAACAGAGTGAGTCCACTCTGGTTTCCAAGAGCGAGCCGCTACATTTCTCAGTAACTAAATTCAGTCCAACAACTGGTAATTAAGTGCCCACTATATGCAGCTAGGTGGCCGGGCAGATAGAGTGCTTGGCTTGGAGTTAGGAAAAATCTGGCCTCGGACACTTAGTAGTTGTGTGACCCTGAACTAGTCGGAGGGCCTGCAAGGTTAAATGATTTCCTGAAAGTCACACAGATGCTCCGTGTCTGTGGCAGGACTTCAACGAAGGCTTTCCTGACTCCAGGGACTACTTTCTATTCACTAAATTATTCTGTATCTGCTTTGTAGATATTTATACAAATAATATGATTCCAATGAAATCATAAAAAAATCATACACTCCTAATGGGGCAGAAAGGTATAACATGATAGAATGGGTAAAGAGATGGACTAGAAGTTAGGAAAGCCTGGGTTCAGATCCTTCTAACCAAGATTGGCAAACTGGAGTGATTCTCAATAGTTTTCAGTTGTCCTTGCAATTCTCTAAGATTGTAAATTGGAAGAAAAGGTGCCATTTGCATTTATAGAGAGAGTTTCTTACAAGGAGCCCTTTATACTGATGGCCTGGCTATTGTTTTGTTTTGTTCTATTTTAATGATATAGAGGCTACACTGAGAGAGAGTCTAATTATTATGGAAACAGATTGTGAGAAATCATATTTTAAGCCATGTAAGCAGGATCAGGTTTATAGGTTCCATATTGGTAACTGGAACCCAATTTGTTGAGGTGATACTGATGAAGAAGAATTGATCAAAGGGTGTCTTAGAATGAAGTTGAACTACAATTTATCTAAGAGCTTTGACTGAGCGCCTTATGTGAGCTGAACTGAGCACTGTTTTGGGAGAGATAAAGCAAAAATGAGACATGATTCTTCGAAGTCACTTCTTAATCTTCAGTTCCTCCTGATCAGTCTGATCTTAGTGGCATTGCTATCTCATTCTACAGATGATTAAAATTGTCTGGTAGGTCACATCTGGGTCAGTTATTTAACAAAGTGTTGACATTTATTTGTGTTTACTCAAGGTCTTGGGCTAGGTAATAGGGAAAGGTGGAAAATTATATAGTCTTTCCCCTCAAGGAAGTTTATAATCAAATAGAAAGGATATGTGTGATAATATAAGGACTATAGTGGGTACAAGAGAGTGATGCACATGAAGTGTTCTGATAAAATTTTAGGAAGGAGAGATGATTTTCCACTGGGGGAATCAGGGAAGGCTGCTAGAAGGTGGTACCTGAAATGAGATTTTAACAGGTAGAAGTGATGAGACAGTGTGCTAGACTTGCCCTGTCAGTTATATTTGTGTTGTTCAGTTTGATTGGAGCAAAAATGTGTGAAAGATTAGGATAGAAAAGTCAATTGCATTTTTATTGTAAATTCCTACCCCCTCTTCTCTTTCTCTTTCCCTCTTTGTCTCTCCCTCTCTCAGTCTCTCTGCTCTTTGTCTCTCCCTCTCTGTCTCTCCTCTGTCTGTCTGTCTTTTTCCCTCCCTGTCTCTGTCTGTCTCTCCCTCAATGTCTCTCTCTCCCTATCTCTGTCTCTCTGCTCTCTGTTTCTGTCTCTCTGTTTCTGTCTCTCTGTGTGTGTCTCTCTGTCTCTCTCTCTCCCTCCTTATCTTTGTCTATCTCTTTCTCTCCTTCTCTGTCTGTCTCTCCCTCTTTCTGTATCTCTGTCTCTTTGCTCTCTGTTTCTTCCTCTCTGTCTCTGTATCTCTGTCTCTCTCCCTCCCTGTCTGTCTGTGTTTTTCCTCAATGTCTCTCTCTCCCTCTCCCTCTATCTCTCTGTGTCTATCTCTGTCTCTGTCTCTCTGTCTCTGTCTGTCTGTCTGTCTGTCTCTCTTTCCACCTCTGTTTCTAATGTCATCCCCTCCTGGACTTAACCATCATCTCTATGCAGATGATGCATATCCATGTATCCAGTTCCAGTTTCTATCCTGAACTATGCCACCATCGCTTCTTGGACTTTTGACTAAGATTAAGTGTAGTATCTGAACTATGCTACCAATCACCTACTGGAAATTTCTAATTGTGTTGGCCAGAAACATCTCAAACTTAACAAATTCAAGACAAAATTCATCACCTTTTCATCCATATCAACCCTTTTCCTAAACTACCTTCTTTCACAGAAGGCACCCTCCATTCTTTCAGTTTCCTAGATTTGTAAAGTATCCCTAATTCTTCACTCTCCCTCATTCCAAGTATCCAATTAATTACCAGATCTTCCCGTTCCTACCTGTATAACATCTTTCACATCTGACCCCTTCTCTTCACACACACATAAAGCTAATATCTTAAGTTAAGGCCTTATTTATCACCATTTGCCCAAAGTATTGCCACAGACTCCCTTGAATCTTTCCCTGATCCAGATATATCTCACATAACTTTCTAAGTAGTTTCCCTTAAGCAAGTACCTGGCCATGTAAGTCCCTTACTCAGTAAACACTAGTGGCTTCCTATTGCTTCAAGGTTCAAATACAAATTTCTTTTATTTGGCTTTTAAATTCCTTCACAACCTGTCCCCGAGCTATCTTTTTAATCTCCCTGTACATTATAGCTCTCATTCCTGCACTCTGTGATTCAGCCAAACAGATCTTCTCTTTGTTTCTCGCATACACAGCTCTAGTTCAAGCCCCCATGCCTTTGCAATGATATGCCTCATGCCTGGAATGTACTCCTGTCTCACCTCTGACTCAGGCTTCCTGTCTCCCTTTAAGACATAGATCAAGAACCATCTTCTATGTGAAGTCTTTTCTGTCTCCCCCAACTGCTAATCCTTATTTTCAAATTATTTGCCTTACATAAAACTACTTTGTATTAATTTGTATTTATTATCCTGATATTTATTTTGCATGTAGTTATAATTGTGCTTATCACCTCCCATCTTAGGATCTAAACTCTCTGAGAGGAGTTATTGTTCATTCTTTGTATCTGTATCTTCTGGGCACTATGCAATGCACACAGTAGGCATCTGACAAATGTTTGTTGATTAACTGAAGACAGAAGGTCACTTCTCCTCTCTAGACGGCTTTTTCATCTGTGAAAATGAGAGGACTTTTCAGGTCTAAAGCCTATGTGCATGGCATGGCAGGATGTGAGGGGCTACTTGGAAGGCTCCTTTGCTTAGAAAAGAATCTCCCCTAATACTGGTACTTCTATTGTTAAAGATTCCTTCCTGTAGGTTTTGAAGACTGGAATGTCTTTTAGTCCCTTAAAAAGCAAATGCCCCTGGGAAAGGTAAAACCTTAAGCCATTATTAGCTAACTCCTTGGGGAGAATTATGTTAATAGAAGATGCAGGGGATGGGGGAAAGGAAAGGGAGAGCATCAGGATAGCCAGGACTAATTAAGAAGAAGGCGTGATGGAAGAGTGCCAAGACAAACTTTTCCTACTTCCAAATTTCCTTGGGATTGGCTTTGTTTTCAGAGCTGTCAGGTTATATATTATTCTGAATTCCTCCTCTCAGGTGAGCTGAGAGGCCAGTTTGGGCCCATTATAAATTACTGGGACAATAGGGTATTATGAAACTAGAGTTTCCTTCTTCAATCTTAAGGGGTTTAACTTTGGAATTGGCAGAGCTAAGAGAGGAATGTTAAAATAAGTCAGAAAAATATTGGTTTCTTTCAGGGAGGAATAAATCCTTCAAAGCAGCGACCTTTTCCCTCTTCTATCTCACATAGCGCTTTTGGTTTGCACCTATATTGTAGCTGCGATGTACATAAATCCCCACCAGACTATAAATTCCACAAAGACAAGGATCATGTCTCATCTAAATTTTAGGTGTCCTCTGAACCTAACACAGTGCTTTGAAGAGTAGTTATTATTTTTTGTTATTAACTTCTGGGTAATTAATTCTTAATATTAACATGTGTTTAATGAATGAACTACACGTGGACAGAGAGGCCCTATAGGATTTTAAAACTCCTCAATATTGGCTGACCTGTTTGTCATTGTTGTTTGGACATTTTAGTTGTGTCTAATGCCTTGTGACCCCATTTAGGGTTTTCTTGGCAAAGATAACAGAGTGGTTTGCCATTTCCTTCTCTAGCTTATTTGACAGATGAGGAAAGTGAGGCATAAACAGAGTCAAATGCTCAGGGTCACACAGCTCAGGGTCACACAGGGTCTAATGAAGCCAGATCTGAACTCTGGGAGATGAGTCTTCCTGGCTGCAGACCCAACTCTTTATGCACTATGCCACCTAGGTCCCCTGGTTGAATTCTACTCATTCCAAATGACCTGTCTAAAGAAAATGGTCATTATCCATACGCTGATTCATCCAATAAGCATTTTTTAGAAGAGTGGTTTAAAAGACCTCCTTCATCTTACAACTTTCAAATTCTTTGTATCTTTGTCACTGGACATGAAAGCTGGTTGGAGGACAGCATTCTCCTTTGTTTCTGTTGGTTCCATTTGTGACTCTAAACTTGTTTCCTTCCATTGTTTATAGATGCCCCACATTTTTGAAAAGGCATTCTGAAGACCACTTCCAGATTACCACCACTCTCTCTACATCCAAAGTCAGCTGAGTAATGTTCCTGAAATGGCAATCTTTCCCTTTAAATTTCTCACTCAAGGGAAAGGAAAAATTCACATAAAGGAACATTTTTCAGTTCTAACCCAATCTGTGCCAACTGCATAATGTATCTGGAGGATGACTCCTGCTTCCAAATTTAGATCAACCTTTTAGCACAATGAAAGCTTCTCAAAGTTAATAATGTGGCACACAGGCTGACTTTTGACTCGTAAAGGCCACTGGTTTTCTAGGACTTAAAGCAAAGTTGGGAGGAACAAAAAAATATAGTAATCTCATTTCTATTCATCAAATCCTTTCCCCTTTCCTAGTTTCTGTTCATCAATCCTTTCCTCTTGTCTTAACTGCAGTTAAACTAGATGATATTCTTAAGAATTTGAAGTGACTTTAAGGGTCATATAATCCAAAACTTTTATTTTAGAAGTGAAGAAAGCAAGACACAAAGACATTATGATCTGCCCAATGCCACAAAGGTAGGAAGCATCAGAGCCAAGAATCAGAGGCAAAGTCTACTCACTGAATTGAGGGCCCCTCCACAAAAAGGAAGCAATATAGATGAGCATTATAGTCCTGTCCATAGGTTTGTTGATGTCAACCCATTAAGAAATGGTTCAGTATGGGCTGCTCTTGAAAGAAAGGAAACTCGGTGACTTTCAAATCAAATTTTCTAATACTTTTTGTAAATATCTGTGGGGAAAAGGAGAAAACTACAAATACTATGAAAGGAAAGAAATACTGGTCAGGAGACACAAAGACAGAGAGAGCAAAGAAGAAGGGATAGATAAGTGTTTGTAAAAATTAAGAGAGCCAGAGGTAGTCAGGTGGCTCAGTGGATAGAGAGCCAAGCCTGGAGATGTGAAAGATCCCAGGTTCAAATCAGACTCAGATATTTCCTAGCTGTGTGAGCTAGGGCAAGTCACTCAACCCCAATAACCTAGTCCTTACCACTCGTCTGCCTTGGAAACTGATACTCAGTATTGATATTAGGACAGAAGGTAAGGATTAAAAAAAATTAAGAGAGTCTGCAGAACTTTCAATATGTGCTCTGTGTATACTCTTTTAATCCTCAAATTACTTTGTACTTACTTTTCTCTGCATGTATTATAATCTCCAGTAGAACGTAAATTCCTCAGGAACAGGGATTATGTTGCTTTTCATTGTTGTATCTTGAAGTGCCATGTGCACATTCAGATATTCCAGAACTTGGCATAGGGCCATGCTCACTGTATCTAATAAATCCTTGATTGATCTCTGACCTCATCAATGTGAGTATTCCCTCCAATGATGCAAATAGCAACCTATTCTTGAGTGCTCAACTTCTACCATTCTTGTTCTTGTCCTCTCTGGAATCAACCGCAGGGAACCTGGGAACCTTCCACTTGCCCTCTTGACATTGTGATGATACCACTGGAGCAATGACTATCATTCACTCTCATTTCATCACCAACTCATCTTCTTTCTTGGCCATATATTTCTTTGAGGCTACTCTTTACCCTTCTTCTTCTGTATGATTCCATATTTATGGCATCTTTTTATGCCTCTCTAATCTATCTCGCTCCTCCATTTCTCCACTGTCCTTTGTATGACTCTTAAGTTCAGTTCGTCAGAAATGATGGGGTTCCATGACTTGCAGTCATACTGGAAGCATATTAATATGAAAAGTTGAGCCTTTCTTTCAAGGAGGAATCTAGAAACTTGTGTTCATTAAAAGAATATTTCAATTTGACAACCAAAATCTGGCCTGTTATCCTGTTCAACCATATGGTAAAGAATACTTTGCATATAGTAAGTGCTTAATAAATATCTAATGGATTAAATTGGTCATATATGTCCCTATCATTACCCTCTAACATGGCTCAAGTAAAAGAAAGAGATTCACTTCAATAAAAGTTTAGAGGGGCAATTTGGTAGCTCAGTGGATAGGGAGCCAGGCCTGGAGATGGGAGGTTCTGGGTTCAAATGTGACCTCAGATTCTTCCTAGCTGTCTGACCCTGGGCAAGTCACTTACCCCAACTGCCCAGCCCTTATTGCTCTTTTGCCTTGGAACTGACATTTAGTATCAATTCTTAAACAAGAAGGTAAGATTCAGGATAAAAAAGAAAAGTTTAGGGCTCATGTTTTTTTCTTCTGCAGTACAGAATATCCCTTGCCCTTTGAAGTAAAATCTTTATTAACAGAAATATTCAGAAAATGGAATGCCTGCCTACTTGAATTTGGGCTTAACTGAGGAATCAAAATCTTTTTCTTTGGGTCCTTGTTGAAAAATCTAAATGTCTCAGTTCATTTATTTGCCTCACGAATAAAGATATATGAAATGTAATGAAGTCTTTCTCTTTTTTTCCTCCTCTAAATTTCTTGGCATTTTATTCTTAAAGCTTTTACTTAGAAGCAGACATTCTCTTTTCAAGTCATTTAATTTTTATTTCATTAAATTAAGTACTTGCCATGTGCCAGGCACATTACAAGGTTATGGGGACACAAAGATGAAAAATGATAGTCTTTAACTTTGAAGAGCTTATAGTCTACTGTAATTGTAACTTTAAGTATTGGGAGAATTTAGAAGTTACATGACTTTCCTAGGGACATACAGCTAATATGTATCAGCAGGGGGGAACTTGAATGAGGACTTCATACCCAGCAGTCTATCTACTATGCCTCACATAAAATACATACAAAAGAAACACATAAATTAAAAAAAGTGATTTTGTAGGGATAGGTAGTTTGGGAATCAAAAAAGATCCCATGTAGAGACTACTCACTAGTTAGTTATCTCAACTCAAGATCCTCTGCTCTTGAATCACTTGTCCCTCTATCCTATCTCTGTTCTATTCTTGGCCCTAGACTTCTCCTGTTATACAACTCCTATGCTCCTACCAAGAAGCCACTGAATATACCTGGAGGAATTCTCACAGTCATGATTCTGGGACACATAAAAATTCATATTATCCAACCTCAGTTGAGCCCTTACTGCAACAAACAAACTTCTTGCCTTTGGGTCTCCTCCATTATATCTCATTCCCCACAGAAGTTATTCCAAACCTTCTTTTCCCTCTTCAAGCCTCTTATAGCTCCTGCTCTGCCTCTCTCTTGCATCTGAAATTTTGATTCTTTACTGAGAAGACTGAGATCTTTTGACATGAGATCTTTCCTCTTCCATTCTCTTCATCTCAAAATCTACTGTTCTCTCCTCCTTTCTCCTAATCTCTGACAATGAATGACCCTTCTCCTTGTCAACACTGACCTTCTATGCATGCCCTTGATCATATTCCTTCCCATATTTTTTAGCAGATTACATCCTCAATCATTCACCTCCCTCTCAAATCTTCTACCTCTCTCTATCAAGTAATCCTTTCTCTCCTGCCCTCAAATATGGTAGTCTCCCCTATCCTTTAAAAAATCTAGAGATTGTATCATCTTCTTAACCTATTATCCTATAGCTCTCTTCTCTTTCTTAGCCAGAATTCTTTTTAAAAGTCTGTACTTTCTGCCTTCTCTTCCTCTTCTTCACTCCTCAACTGCTTGCAATCTGATTTTTGAACTCATGACTCAACTAAAATTGCTCTTTCCAGTTATCAATGATGTCTTAATTGTCAAATCTGGTCTTTTCTCAGTCCTAATCCTTCTCATTCATGTGTTGCACTTCATTCTTCATTTTGTTATTGATTACCCAGTCCAAATTTGTGTGTGTGTGTGTGTGTGTGTGTGTGTGTGTGTGTGTGTGTGTGTGTGTGTGTGATTGCTTTCTCCTGGTTTGTCTCCTACCTATCTGACCCCTCCTTTTCCATTTCCTTTACTGGCTCATCATATATAGCACAACCTATAATTAAGGGTGTTCTCTAGGCTCTGTCTAGAGTTAAATTTATGAGAGTTGATAAGGTTACTAAGAGAGGGAAAGAGTAGGTGAAAGGAGAAGAGAAATGACCCTGGACAGAATGTTGGGAACACTCAATCTTCCATCACTATGTCTTTGGAGGTTCCACATGTCTGGAAAGCAGTCCCTCTTTTCCTTTACCTCTTACATTCTCTATTCCTTTAAAAACCAGCTTAAGTACCATCTACTTGAAGCTGTTCCTGAACTCCTCAACAGTGAGTGCTCTCCCTGTTGGACTACTTTGCATTTGAACTACTTTGTACTCAGTTATGATTTGGGCAAGTCACTTAATTTCCATATTAATGAAATTACAGATCCATTGAGGTACAAGAGACTATCTTATATGATTATTATAGGAATAATGTAATAATTCCTCGCTCATTCACTCAAAAATATTTAGTGAACACATTAATTGGAAAGTTTCAAAAAGTTAGAAGAGAATTTAGAGGTCACCTTGTCCGGCCCCTTTATGTTGCAGAGAGAGAAACTGAGATCCAGAAAGGTTAAGTGGCTAGTGTGTATTTTGGGTATGGTGAAGGACATGAAAATGGATAAGATAATCCTTGCTCTTAAGCTGCTCATGGTCCAGCAAGAGAGGGAAGAAATACACAAATAACTCTAATAGAAGCTAGCAAATGAAAATGCAGTTAAGTGAAGCAAATAAAGGTTGAGGGGACCTCAGCTTTCCTTAAATGTCCCTCAGGGAGGCTATTATTCTAGTGGGTGCCAGAGAGATGGGGTATTGGTCAGCCAGTGGATTGATTCTCTCTTTTATTCCTCTCTTAGCTCCGTTTGTGACCCACTAGACTTCTTTTCCCACCATATTACAGAAACTTTCTCATTCTCGTAGATCACTCCTCTACAGTAACTCTTTCCTCCAATCAGTCAGTTCCTCCCAGAATCTCCATTTTAAGAATAAGTTGCAGGGGGCAGCTAGGTGGCTCAGTGGATTGAGAGCAAGGCCACCAGACAGGAGGTCCTAGGTTCAAATATAGTCTCAGACACTTCCTAGCTGTGTGACCCTGGGCAAGTCACTTAATTCTCATTGCATAGTCCTTACCACTCTTGGCTCCAAGACAGAAGGTAAGGGTTTTTATAATGGAATACTCTTGTTGCGCCATAAGAAATAACAAACAAGATGATGACAAAAAAACCTGGGATAACTTAAATGAAGGGAGGCAAAGTGAAGTTGAATCAGGAGAATGTTACACACAGTAACAATATATGGTGATCAGCTGTGAATGTCTTAACTATTATCATCAACAAGGCAAGAATCCAGGACAACTCCAAAGGAGAAACTCTTGATAAAAAAGATATTCACCACCATAGAAAGGATATGACAGAGTCCAAATGAAGACTGGAGCAAACCATTCTTTACTTTATTTCTTCCATGAATTTTTTTCTAGTATAAGCAATATTTGTCTTGTTTCAAAACATGACAGACAGGGAAATATGTATTATATGATAATACATGTACAACCTTCTTGGGATGGGAGTGAGGGGGAGAGGGAGGAAGAGAACATGAATTTCAAAATATCATAAAATAAATATTAAAAATTAAAATTGTATCAACATGTAATCTGGAAAAAATAAAAAGGAAAAAAGATTTTAAAAAGAAAAGAAAAATTCTAAGGGCAGCTGTGTTCATGCCTTCATTCCTTTTCAGACTCTATTGTCCACCATTCAACTATTAAGAATGTCAATTTCTTCTAAAAACTGTCTGTTCATATCCTTTGACCATTTATCAGATGGGGAATAGCTCAGAATTTTATAAATTTGGTTTCAATTCATTACATATTTAAGAAGTGAAGCCTTCATGAGATAAACTTGTTTCATAAATTTTTCTCAAGTTTCCAACTTCTCTTCTAATTTTGGCTGCATTTGTTTTATTTGTGTAAAATCTTTTTCAATGTTATGTAATCAAGTTATCCCTTTGCTCCCGGTGATCCTCTCTACTTCTTTTTTTTTTTTTATCTTTTATTTTAAAACCCTTACCTTCCATCTTGGAGTCAATACTGTGTATTGGCTCCAAGGCAGAAGAGTGGTAAGGGTAGGCAATGAGGGTCAAGTGACTTGCCCAGGGTCACACAGCTGGGAAGTGTCTGAGGCCAAATTTGAACCTAGGACCTCCCGTCTCTAGGCCTGGCTCTCAATCCGCTGAGCTACCCAGATGCCCCCCTCTCTACTTCTTGTTTGGTCATGAATTCTCCTTTTATCCATAGATCTGATATGTAAGTTTTTCCATTCTCCCCTAATTTACTTATGGTTTTACTCTACATCTAAATCATTTTTCCATTTTGACCTTACTTGGTATGTGATGCTTTCTACTTTCCTGTTTTCCCAGAATTTTTTTGTCAAACGGTAAATTCTTGCTCCAAAAGCCTGGATTTGGGGGTTTATCAAATACAAGATTATTACTTGTCATTTGCTACTGTGTATTATGTACCAAATCTATTCCACTGATCCACTACTTTATTTCTTAGCCAGTACCCAAATTGTTTTCATGATTTCCATTTTGTAATATAGTTTGAAATCTTGTTCTTGTATGCCACTTTCCTTTACACTTTTTCATTGATTCACTTGATATTATTAATATCTAGTAAATTCTCTTTTTTTTACATGTACTTGTACCTTTATTTGGATGGACAAACTATAGAAATTATCATTATGTTTATCTGGAACAGACAGTGCAGACAAAAAGTTTCTCCCATAGTTGAACAAAAGGAAGAGAGTCGATTGGATTGCCTTTGGAAATTCCAAATCTTTTTTATTAGTCAGATTATCATGAAAGCAAAGGCCAATCTTTTTTTAATACCAATATACTATATACTATATGGCAGCAAAACATGAAATTCTCTGATATCTAGTAAATTCTTAAAGAGTTGTGGTGGTTGTTGTTGTTGAGGAATGGAGAGGAAGAAAAGGAACGTACATATGAAGGGAGACAATGAAGACAAACTACATTATCTACTTCACTTGGCCTTGTCTGAACGAATGGATTCTTGAGTTTCTGAGAACTCAAAGACCAATGTTCTAATCTCTTCTCTGACTGCCTTGTTGCTGGTTGGACTAGTTAGCCTCAGTGTGCTTATCTATCACAGAGTAAAAAAGGATATTATGGAGCCTGGGAGGAAAATAGTTGGGATACTGACATAAAGGAAAACTAATCTCTTTCCAGATTTAACCTATGCACAGATGACAGTTTCCTATATATCCCAGGTGCTCAAGTTCCTCGCTACTCATGGTACTCTGTCATGGAGCAGGCAATATGGTACAGCAGAAAGAACGCTGTGCATGCAGTCAGGACTTGGACTTGGGGAAGACCACATCTATAGTCTTGTTTTTGAAGGAAAGATTTGTGGTAGATGTATAACGAATTCGTCTTTGATGAGTTTCATAGATTTCTTTATTTCTTTCTTTCTTTCTTTCTTCCTTCCTTCCTTCCTTTCTTTCTTTCTTTCTTTCTTTCTTTCTTTCTTTCTTTCTTTTTTTCTTTCTTTCTTTCTTTCTTTTTTTTTTTTTTGAGTCAAAACCTATGACTTTATCAACGTGGGTAGCTCCCAGGCTGAAAACTCTCTGTACCCATAGAGATTGGGATTTTGTCTCTAATGTATAGCTTAAGAAAAATGCCTGCAGATACAAATCTTGCCCATGGTCACATGTGTCAGAGAGAGGAATTGAACCCACCTCCTCTTGACTCAAAAGCCCATATTTTTTATCCACTATACAATGATGTCTCTCATCACAGAAAAGGAAATAGAACTGTAGAACAATAGGACTGTAAAAGATCCTAAGACATTGAGTTCAACTTTTCTATTTTACAGTGAAGGTCTGGTAAGCTTTATTAACATTCTTCAGGCAACCTAAATTGAATCAGAACTTGAATCCAGATCCCCTGAGTTGAAATCCAAAGGCTCTTTCCACTCTACCATTTTGCTTCCTGACTACCCCCACATGATTGAGCTTTCCAAATGGCAATAAAATGTCTATCCTATAAAGGATATATTTTCTTTAAACAATTTCAATTCTGTTTAGCATTTGCTTTAATCATTCTGATGGGTTTTTATTTTTGCAGGTTTTAACTTCAATATGATTTTTTTTTCTTTCTTCTTTTTGCTTTGGGAATTTAATTCCTTTATTTTCCTTTCTAAATCACAAACACAAAGAAACCAATATACTCTCAGTTGCTCTGTTGGAAAAAAAAGGAAATGTTCTTCTCTGTTATCTCAAAAAAAAAGCATGGCTCTCCCTAATGTATTAATCACCCTATCTTTTACACATTAAGCTCCTTGGCATTATATGGGATATCATCTGTGATACACTTGACTCAAGCAAAAGCAAGTCTATAAGCTCTGTCCTTAATCTCTCTTAGTTTTCTTCCAATTAGATACAATCTTCCTCTAGCACTCTAATTAATACTTAGACATTAAATATTAGGCATTATAGGAGGAAATCATCTGTAATACAGCAGCAACAACTAAGACTAGGCTGTCAAACTCTTACCCTCAATCTTTCTTTCAATTTTCTTCCATTGAGAAACAATCTTTCCCCCACTCTAATTAATGCAAATGATATTCGTGATTAGTTAGTATTATGCTAATCTGGGCCCAGAATTTACCTAAATCTGCATGGTGTTGTCTGAGCACCAGATTGCTTTGGGTTTCTGAGTAAAATTACATTAGCCTGCCAGATGTACAAAACATGATAGAGTAGAAATCGGAGCAAATAATCAAGATTACATTAGTTTTGTTTCTTAATGAACAACTGTTTGCATTAGGGATTACAGACAAATTATGGTTTTCCTCTCTGTGCCCAGGCAACCAGGCAGCTGTTGAGAGGGCCCCCCCCTTTTCCTGACTACCCCTAAATAGATTGAAAGAAGCTAAGGCAGGGGGAAGAGAGTCTAAAATTTCCCATAATTTAATTTGTTCCATTACAAAGCAATCATCACTCTGCGGCCCAGAGCTAACCTCAGAATTTCCCCCAGAAACCTCTCCCTGGAATGTAAGAACCAGTCAAGTAACTCTTTGGGGTCAGAAGCTTGCTAGGTTTCTCTGCTCACTATGTGGGAGGAGGTGGTTGTGGCTTGCATCGCTCAGTGTCTTTTCCATACCTGTTTGCAGGTCCCATTAGGCTACTTTCCAAAAGGGCGATCATCAAATTCCCACTACTTGTGTGACACAGATGGAATGCTGCTGATAAGGCTTATAGAGGTAACACAGTACATCTGGATCCTCTCTAATAGGCTATGTTAACCAGAAACTTGCAGAAACAGCAGTCGTCCAGGTTTAGGCTCTTGGCCCGTGTTACTTAAGCTATGGCTGTAAGGTTTCACCATAATGAAGTCCTTGTACTCCAGTGGGGGCCAATCTTTAAATTGGAAAAAAAGAAAAGAAATGAAAAACAAAAACTTAAGTGTAACTCTGTGGGTTAACAGCCATGGGTCTCTTTCCAAGCCAGTTTCCTTTCAATGACAGAGCTATTTTTTTAATGATGTTTTCTGCCTGATTTAATTGTCACAGAATTATATAGTCAAAAGGGACCTTAGATATCTGGTCCAACCTACTCATTTTCAGAAGAGGAAAATTAAACTGAGAGTAGTGAAGTGACTTTCTCAGTGGCACATGGTTAGTAGTTGGCAAATCCAGGACTTATAATCAGATCACAAAAATCACAGAATCTCAGAAGATTATAGGATTGTAAATTTAGAGCTGGAAGTGATTTTGTGGACCAGCTGGACTGACCTTGGAGTTTTACAGAGGAGGAAATTGAAACCCAGTATAATGAAGTGACTTATTCAACGTACACAGCTAGTTAGAAGCAGAGGTGGTAACTCAAACTCAAGTCACAGATGTTCAAAGTTGAAAGAAATCTCAGAGAACGCCAATCTTCTTTAAAATATCCCTTGAAAAGAGGTGATCTAGAGCATATCATAGTATCAGAGATTATGAGCTGGAAGAGACCTTAAAAGCAACAAGTCAACCCCATTCATTTTATAGTTGTGGAAACTGAGGCAAAGAAAGGTTAAGTGACTTGTTTAAAATAAATAACTTAGGTGCAGTTTGAACTCATGTCTACCTAATTCCAGACCTGATCCAGTGACTCATAAACTCTACTATGTTAAGTATTTGAAGGTCTCTAAGTTATAGAGAACCTATTATTTCCTATAGCAGTTCATTCTCTTTTGGAACATCTTTAATTATTACAAAGTCCTTCTTTACATAAAGCCAAAATCTGCCTCTAAAATTTTTATCTTAATCAACTTCAGCCTCCCTCAGAGCCAAGCAGTACAAATATGGCCCATCTTTTGAAAGGACAGTCTTCTGGCTCCAAATCTAATTTACTTTTAGATGGCATCAAGCTAGGGGAGATAACTAATCCAATGAGGGATTCTATCAAATAACTTTACCCATTCTCCCCTCTCTTAATCTTGGATTATTTAATTTTGGTTGGAATATAAGGTGCTATCTGGAAGACAGAAAAGTTTGGATAACACCACTTATTATTAAACTACGTATCCTGAAGATAAGGCAAAAAAGGAGGAAAAAGACAGTGGGGAGAGCCTATCCATATCATTCATTGCTATCAGCCCCAGCCCTTCCACCACACAGTCTTAAGTCCCAATTTCCTCTTCTCTGTTCTTATTCTCCATTCATGCTCATCAATACCTTCAACCCCATCCTTCCTAGGGACCCTTATTATTTGTCCAACTCTTT
Source organism: Gracilinanus agilis (assembly GCF_016433145.1). Classification (NCBI taxonomy): domain Eukaryota; kingdom Metazoa; phylum Chordata; class Mammalia; order Didelphimorphia; family Didelphidae; genus Gracilinanus; species Gracilinanus agilis. The sequence goes on along the minus strand of NC_058130.1, from coordinate 114,482,761 downwards.
ATCCCAGCCTTTGTGTTCTCTGCTAGGTGTTAGGGAAATGATGATGAAAGTAAGACAGTCCTCACTCTTGATGAGCTCACCTTCTAATAAAAGGATATAATAAGTTCTCAGACAAATCAAATCAAAATCTATACAAAACAAATACAACGTATTTGGTGAAGAGGATGGAAGGCACTAGCGGCATCAGGAAAATGGAGATAATACTTATGGCATCTACCATACTTGGTATGTTCGAGGCAACCTTTACAGCACTAAATACATAGTTCAAGAAACAGCCTGAGCTAATGGATAGAGAGCTGGTCTTAGACTGACCTAGGTTCAAGTCTTGTCTGACTCACTCCTGTGTGACCCTGGAAAAATCACTGAATTTTCTTAGTGTTCTCTCTAAGGCTCTAAGTTGCAGAACAATTATGGATCTGTTCTGTATAGTTTCTTAACTGGGGAGCTCCCTCCACCTAAGAATTATAGCTCTAGACCAATTCTTAATGAAATAATAAAAACATTAATATTTATATAACACTTAAATGTTTTCAAAATGTTTTTTATTCTCACAACTCTAGGAGTTTGGTGCTATTGTGATAAAAAGCTGCAATAAAGAGAAACTGAGGCACAAAGTCCCAAGCATGATCAATTTATTAGCATAGCTAATATCAAAAAAATTTGATCCAAAACCTCTCAGTTTAAATATAAACTGACAAATATAAATGGATAAAACTGAGAAGATAGAACAACTCTTTCATAGCATTTACACAGATATATTTCACTCCTGGTTGATTGGTGCTGCTTATATACATACCTTGCCAGATAGACTAACATTCTAAGACTAGAACCCTCTGGAAAGTACCATGGTGGATAAACATCTCATCACCAGAATGACTCACTTCCCCCTAAGGTCAGGTCAGCAAAAACTCACAGGTTAGAATTTTGTGGTCAGATTTTATACCTTAAAAAATATTTTCCAATAGGCTCTACACAATCAAGTCTGAATTTGATTCATAAATATTGATTCTGATTAGATATAATTTTTAATCAATAATTAATCATGGAATATAAAATTTTTAAATTTCACAATAGGCAACTGAAGTAGAGGCTTAATGGAGCTCAAACACTCATAGTATCTAAGTCTTATTGAAATAATACAAAATAAAGTGGGAGTATCAATGTTCAATTCCATAGTGCTTTGATTATGATCACTCCATTTTATATATGAGGAAACTGAGTCAGAAATTCATTGACTTATTACATGGTTAGTAATATCTGAGACTGGATTTGAACTCAGGTCTTCCTGACTCCACTGACTGCAGTGCTCAATTTTTACCACATCTCCTAGAATGTCAGCTATTATTTTAAAACGTTTGAGGAGAATGGAAATTGAAAGCAAAGATTTCTTTTTAGATAGGAGATAGGTGTGCTTCAGCAAACTATACACCAAATCCTGAATGTGTGGCATTAATCTCCCCAAAAGTTTCTGACTGACATATAATTGGTTAAAACACACATACACAAAAATACATAGCATATCGCTGCCATTTTGTTTAAGAGCTCTGAAACATTTAAGATACTTCTTTCGAGCTAACTCACAAACTCCTCTACTTTTCTTCTCATCTAGTCATAAAGAAATTTCATTAGTGGATATTTTTCTAGCAGAGTTTTGCCAAGTTTCTCCAATCTTTGCTTTTGCAATATAAATCTGGGTGTTTCCATTCTTAAGTTGAATGTTAAATTTAGGAGATTTTCTCCACTGATGTTAAATATGGAAGAGAAGACAAACTCTCTTATCTATTCCCCTTTCATTCTAATTTTAACCTCCCCTGAAATGAAATTTTCCAATTTCACAAGCATTATATTTCATACGTAACTTTGGTTAGAGTGTGAAGGGTTCACTCTCTAATGGAAGCACTAACCATTTTACAGTGTTTCTCCCAAGTGTGAAAGTCCATGAAATACATTCCCTGTTACACTGCAAGGTAGTCAATTGCAATGGGTTCCAGATTTTCTCTTACTAAAATCTTAAGGAAAATATTCTGCTAAGTAAATCTTGTGAATCAGAGAACATTGAAGCTAGAAAGAGACTTATGGGTTTGGACTTATTGGTCCAAACCTTTAATTTTACACACGAGAAAGCTAAGAACCCACTTTTTATGAGAACTTTTTTCAATTCTCTTTAATTTTAGTGCCTTTATTCTGAAACTACCTCTGACTTATCTCATATATATCATTTGAATATGGTGGTTTGTATGTTGTCTCTCATTAGACTTTTGAGAACAGAGATAGTTTTTTGGCCTCTCTTTGTATCTTTGGTACTTAGCACGATGCTTAGCATGTAGTTGCTCCTTTTTCCTTCATTTCCAAAGAGGACCAGTGACATCAAGAGGGTGATGTCTTGACTTGCATGTGAATTGAAGTGAGGCAGAGTTACACAGTCATTAGCCTCACTCTCTCTTCCAGAGTCATCCAAGTCCAGTGGCAAGACAAAAGTCAGGATGAAGGCAGATGGCCCAAGATGCAGCGGATGACCTTGACATTCTTGATGTCTGACCAAGCTCTAAGAGCTCTACAATCCCTGCCTCAGCTTCCTTCATGGCCTTTGGGACACATTATTTTCATCCACTCCTTCTGCCAGGGGAAGTCTTCACATGATGTTCAGGAGAAATATGATGAAGTACTCTGGTCCATTACATTTATTAAGCTCCTACTCAATGCAAATTTCATGGACATGGGCAAGAATAATGAGCAACACAATGAAGTATGATTCTAGGAGCTTGTGGCTACTATCCCACTGAATTATCTTCTACAATTACTTGACCTCCTTTTGTCAGGTGGATTTGATAGGTTCTTGTCCAAGAAGAAGGAGGGAAACAATGTTCCCAAAAGCCTTCTGGAAAATGCCATGATTTACTTTGCCAGAACAATGAACACAGAAATCAATGCAGCCAAAAACTTTTGATATATCCATGTCATGCATAATATTTTTTAAAAATCCCAAATCTCTATATTTATCTATACTTAATTCCTTTTTGGAGTTTAGAGAAAAAAATCAATCTGGATTAAAGCAACTGTTCCAGAAATTTCTAAGATAAGCCCATGCAAAAAAAAAAAAAAGAGCAAAGAAAACATTCCAAAGTGATAAATGTCGCCACAATGTTGATTCTGAGGCTGAATGATGGATGTGCTAATTCACTTATAAAGGCCCAACAATAATTACAAGCTACTGTTTGTCAGCCTCATCACGTGTGATATAGTCAAAGGTTCACATCTGTGTGGCTGTTTCTAAGGCTCAATATACCAAATTAACTTGGTTGGCTTTTTTTTCCCTGCTAAAAGCTAACATATGTCATAAATATTCTGTGTTCCAACTTTAATGTGTGCAAACTAATTACTTGAATGTTCTTTGTTTCATAAACATGTGGTTTGTATTAGGCAGAGTACCACTTAGAAACATCTCTGGGTACCAATAAAGTGATTTACCAAAACACATGACACTTAAAACCTTATCAGAAAAATATCATGACAATTCAAAGTTAATCAGTTTCATTGATGGGGGAGTGGGAGGGGCAGGGAGGATACAAGCATCATTTTGACCACTTTTGAGAGCTTGATAACCACCAATTTTCAGGAGTAGTTTAAAAGTAAACTTTCAGGAAATATTAATAGATAAAAGTGGGGGGGGATTACAGGCTGGGAAGAACCTTAGAGGTCATTGACTCCAATCTCCCCATTTTATTGATGAGGAAGCTGAGGTCCAAGGTATTTTTTCTCCTGTCTGGCTATTAGTAGCAAGAATTGTATGAATATTCTAAGGGAGAGATAAGGTCAGTTAGAGAACTGTAACAAATATACAAAAGGTAAATTAAAGAATGCCTAACTTCTCTCCACATATATCAAAATACTCCCTCCGGTCTACCAGTACCATTGACCCTGCTGTTGCTGTTATTATTCAGTCTTGTCCAACTCTTTCTGACCCCATTTAGGGTTTTCTTGGCAGATACAGAAATGGCTTGCCATCTCCTTCTTCAGCTTATTTTACAGATGAGGAACTGAGGCAAATAGGGTTATGTGACTTAACCAGGGTCACACAGCTAGTACATGTCTGAGGCTACATTTGAACTCAGATAAAGTCTTCCTGACTCCAGGACCAGTACTCTATCCACCGTGCCTTCTACCTACTCCTCTGCTACCTCATTCATTACCATCTAACGTAGCTATGTATCCTAAGAACACCTGTACCTATCATTTCACTGTAAGGACACTGGACTTCTCCATTTGCCCTATAGTTAACTCTCCAACTAGTATATGAGCTCCTTGAGAGTAGAAACTTCTGACTTTTCTAGGTATCCCGAGTGTTTAGCATAGCACTTAACACATAGTAAACACTGAATAAATGCTTATTCATTCAAACTTTCAGAGATTGTGATTTCAGGAGAAATAGTACAAAAGGAAGAGTTATGAATCTATCAGAGAACTCAGAATCATGAATTTAGAGCTAAAAAGAAATTTCAAAATCCTCCCCCCCATTTTTACATTAGAAACTGAGACTAAGTTGGGTGACTTATCCAAGTTCCATGAGGAATAGTAAGCAGAAGAGCTGAAATTCAAGCCCAAGTTCTCTGGCTCAGATACAATTCTTTCATCACTAAGATGTCACAAATTTCAATCCATACTTAACTAGAAATCTCTTCTACAATATGTTGGCAAATAGTGATCTAGATTTCACTTTAAAACCTTTATCTAAGCCAAGGTTCTTAGCTTTGGGCCCATGGTTATTATATATACATATAATAGTTTCCTTTATAATCCTCTATGTTTTATTTTGTGTATTTAAAAATATGATTTGGAGAAGGTGTCTATAGCTTCACCAGACTTTCAAAACAGTACATGGCACACACACAAAAGAATAAGAGCCCCTAATTAAAGGGAAATCTACTTCAAATCTGGCCTCAGACGCTTCCCAGCTATGTGATCCTGGGCAAGTCACTTGATCCCCATTGCCCACCCTTACCACTCTTCCACCTAGGAGCCAATACACAGAAGTTAAGGGTTTAAAAAAAATTAAAAAAAAAAAGGGAAATCTACTATCTCCTGAGGAAGTCTATCTCTGGAGACATCTCTGGAGAGCTCTAATTCTAAAGAAGTTCTATCTTTTATCAAGCCAATATGGAGTTCACCATGTGAGCAATGGGGCAGCTAAGTGGCCTATGGAAAAAAGTTCTGGGCTTGAAGTCAGAAAGATCTGAGCTCAAATCCAGCCTCAGTAGCTTATTAGCTATGTAACCTTGGGCAAATCACTTGACCCTGTTTACCTCAGTTCCTCATCTCTAAAATGAGCTAGAGAAGGCTATGGTAAACCACTCCAGTATTTCTGTCAAGAAAATCACAAATGAGGTCTTGAAGAGTGAGACATGACTTTAAAACAATTCAACGACAACAATGTTGGCAGGAGGGACTTGATTTGTGACTTTGTTGATATAGATAACTCTCAGATAAGAAGGAACTATGTCTACCAATATAGGTTGGCCCTTTCTGTGCAAATTGCCTAGAATAGTAAGAGGTTAAGTGAATAGCCCAGAATCACATACCAGTATAAATCAGAAGTAGAATTTGAACCCAGATTTTCTAGGTTCTAAGATCAACTCTTTATCCATTACACCGTATTAACATATTTTCCCACTTTATTCTCCCATCCTTTCCCACTCTTTATAGCAACATATCCAAGAACAGGGAGTAGGTCATACAACAATTAAAATCATAATCATAAAATTCATCATTCCTAATGGAAAAATATCTCTAAGATGCAGAAATATTTTGGATGATTGGATCCAATAAATGTTGGAATCCTATAAGATTCATAATAATAGTTTGTCGTTTTAAAGAGTTTTAAAATTTATGAAATACTTTATTCTTGGCCATTTTTCAAGACTGATAATTTATGAATTATCACCTCTATTTTATAAATGAGGAAACCTGAAGTACAGTGAGACATAAGTTGCGCACAATCATAAAAATAACATGGAATTTGATGTGGGAAAAAAACCTCAGGTATTCTAACTCTAAGACCAATAATATTTCCATAATATCATAGGGTTTTTCACTGCTTCTACTGCTTAAGAAAGGTCCCCCTCCCACCAAACCTAAAATATGATAACCCTGAGAACTAAAGGAATTACCGTATCAAGGAATTGGAGTTTCTTTAAGAAACTGCAGCCTATATAGCAATGACTAAATGATCTCTAAGCTTTCTCCTTGTCAACTTAAATATTGTCTTTTTACAAGTACAATCTGACAGGCAGAATTATTAACTAAATACCCCTGACCAACTTTTAACTCACATGTTTCGGCGTTCTCTGTCCCACCATCTACTAGGAGTAGCTAAAGAAGGACATAGCTGTCACCAGCAATTTATTTCCCCTCTAGAGTTTTTGGGTGGTGATCAGAGTGGGTGGGCAGGATAGCTTTATGTGAAGAACTGCTTCCACTGATGCAAATTGGCAACTCAACTGTAACATAGCTTTTGAAAGTTGCCTGGAACATTGAAAGATTGAGGAACTTTACCATGACAAGCCTTGAACGCAATCTTCTTGACTCCTAAGACTAGCCTTCTAGACCCCTATGGAGTCTTACATTCTTCATGAATACTATTATTAGGGTAATTAGGTGGCTTAGTGGATAGAGAGACAGGTCTGGAGATAAGAAGTCCTGGGTTCAAATCTGAATTTAGATGCTATCTATCTCTATGACCCTGAGCATGTCATTTACCACAACTGTCTAGCCCTAACCACTCTTCTGCCTTGGAAATGATACTTACTATTGATTCTAAGATAGAAAGTAAGGGTTTTTTTTAAATATAAAAGAATGCTATTATTACTTTTAATCCCATATTTCTTCACAAGAGAGCTCAGAATGCTTCCCTCTCCCCATTTCCCTGAGGCACATTTCCTTTTATATCTTGGCTATTTGGTTTCAATTTCTCTTATTTTCCCCTCAGAACACACAGGCCATAATAGATTAGCATTTCTTGACCTTGAGTCAAAGCCAGCAAACAGAAAAGGTAATTCAAGTCTGGGTTGGGGGGGTGGACAGACAGAGAGGGGATAGAGGAATCATTATTATTCTTAGACGAGTCTCCTTTTATCAAAAATATGAGAGAAAATCCAAACAAATTCATTTTTGTCCTGTTTTCCATCTTGGGATACTATTTTCTAAACACACACGGTCCTTTCCTCTATTCCCAGAGCTCCTAGACACTGACAAAATTGCTCCCATACAGCCCAAAATATGAATTGATCATGAAGTGACAATAGATAAATGTGGCTTATTAGTGTGCTAAATTAGCTTTTAATTTAATGGAATTAGCCTATTAGGAGAACAGAAAGAATGAATTGTTTTGCCTGTGACTTCTCTCACTCCTCCCTCTACTTCAAAAATTAATAATAATTTTGACAGATATCACCCATCTGTGTTGGGTCCCCCAAATCTGGAAAAGTGGGTTTTATTTTGAAGGAGGATATCAGGCTTATCACAACATAGTGATAAACTGTGACCTTGAGCAATCCACCATCTTTCTAGGTCTCGGTTTCATATCAGTAAAAAAAGAAGAATTTCAAAGCTGAGTAAGTTAAAACTTTCCAGTCTAGGCACAATATGAAGTTTAATATAAGGAGAAACTTTCTCATTATTAGAGATGTCCAAAAGAGAGGTAGGGAGATAGTGAGTGGGCTTTCCCTTACTTGGGCATCTTCAAATGGGCACCTGGCAATGTTGAATCTTAATTTTTAATGTGTTGTTTTATCTTATATAGAAATTAAATAAGTAGCAAAAAATCTTACTGGGTCTTGCTTAGTCAAGATAACTTCCACGTCTGAGAAATTGTGCTTCTATAGGAGCCAGGATGCTGATATTTCACCTTGAGCTTTATTTCCAAATGATTGTTAGTTTGAATGAAAATGAAAAATTCTCAGCAAAGGGCACATAGCCATGCCTTTTACCTAAGAGTGGTTCAACTTAATAAGGGCCTGTGTGTAGCTAGAGACTTGTTTCTTCTGAGTCAGTACATTTTAATGACTCTTTTAAGCCCTTGGGCTACTATTATAATTTTATGAACACCAAAATACAAAAACATAAATACAACTCACAAACACAAAAGAATCTCCTCCCTAAAATCACAAAACATTATGCATCAATCTATAATATTCCCTTATGCATATTTTATTAGTTCTATTTTCACGTATGTAACTTAACTTTGAGAAGAAATATAAAATTGTGGGTGGCTAGATGACACTGTGGATAGTGTCAGGCCTGGAGTTAAGAAGACTTATCTTCCTGATTTCAAATCTGGCTTCAGATACTTTGTAGCTGTATGATCCTGGGCAAGTCACTTAACGCTGTTTGCCTCAGTTTCCTCATCTGTAAAAGGCACTAGAGAAGTAAATGGCAAACCGCTCCAGTATCTTTGCCAAGAAAATCCCAAATGGGGTCACAGAGTTGGACGTGACTGAAAATATCTAAATAACAACAACATAACACAATGAATGAAGAGCTGACCTTGGAGTCAGGCAGACCTCAATTCAGGTACTGCCTCTCCCACATAAAGGATGGGTGACTCAAGTCACTTAAAGCCTCAGTTATAGAACAGTCACTTACCTGCAGTGAAAAAGGGTGTGTTCCTCAACAGGAGTTCTTTTGACCAATACAGTCAAAGGGGAAGGAAAAAAAAGATCAAAATTGTTTTGTTTCTTTGTCCTCCTTGACATTTTTCTTTCTTTTCTATGAATCCATACACTTTTGCCATTATTACTATTATTACTGACATGGCTCAAATAGATTAGTATTTTGTTCTTTTGCTTCTGCATTATGAAGTCATTACGACAGTGCATCAGCAAAGAAAGAAAGTTTATTTTAATTTCTTTTTCATTTCCTCCAACGTCTTTGAATAATCTTTGCCTCTTCCTAAGCCCATTTTGTGTCTGGTTGCATTGGGACAACTAGTACCTAGTGCAATATTCTCTACAATCTTACAAAGGAAAGAACTAATTGTTCATCTTGTTACAGAATCATTCAAGGTGAGCCGTTAATTAATAGAGCATAAGTGAAAGGTGATAGATATAGTAACATCAAGTCTTAGAGCTGAATTATAAAATGGTGGCAAGGACACTGGTAACTTAGGGAAACCAGGTGGCACAGTGGATAGAGAGCCCTGAGTACAAATGTGGGCTCAGACACTTAGTAGCTGGCTGATGCTGGCCAAGTCACTTACACCATTTCCTCATCTGTAAAACAGGAATAATAATAGCACCTACCTTCCAGGACCGTTATGAAGGATAAATGTGATAATAATTCTAAAGCACTTAGCATAATGCCTATTACATAGTAAGTATGATAAATGTAGCTATTTTTATCAGCATTATTCTTGATACTAGAAGAGATATACATCCCCCTTCTGTGGGGATCCCCTTCGCTCAGATCCTAACCTTTCCATACCTACTTTTCCTGTGCAATTCTTCAGTATATTTTTCTATAAGCCTTCCTTTCAGGCTTTCCCTAATTCGAACTTCTTCTGGTTCTTTCAGTATTTCAAGGAGTACTGATTTTCGTGACTACTTGTTTTAAGTTTGGTATTCAAAGGTCTTTGATGAACACCATGTATGACTACACATATATGCTCAGTTCTGCTTTAACATTTGCTTTGAAAACATAAATTTGTTCCAATGCAATTGATATATTAGGGAACAATCTGAGTTTAACTAGAATTCCTAATTTAATTATGTTCAATTTCATTAGCAAGAAATAGAAAGCTGCACCCAGCTGAATTAAGCATAAAGCACGTGTTCTCCTGCAAGATTGGACACCACCATTTTGCAATACCTTCTAAGTGGAAATCCTTCCCATACCCATTTCTAAAAGCAAACTTTAGGTCTTTTTCAAGGCAGAGTGCTATATTTACTTTGTATCTTCTGGTGTAGTATGAGACATGGGCAGAACAGGGCTATGCAGAATTCTCTAAATCCATCTCCCCAGCCCCTCCAACTTCCTGCCCGCCTTGACCATCCTCTTGCCAGTAGCCATCAACTTTGCCAGCCCCAATCCCTGTGGGAACCATGGTGTAGACTAAACAGCAACCTCAAGTGGCTGACACTGTCACCATTTATTATAGAATTTAACTATTTCTTAATATGTAATAGCATATTGGATGGTTCTTTTCAGAAACCTGTGTGTTGCATTGTAGAAGAACTGAATATACTTTCCAAATGCCCCACTCCCTTTGAAGCTCTGCTCTGATGTGTCATCATGGCCTGGGATGATATTGTTTTTTTGAGAGATAGTGTAATATAGTAGAAAGGATACTACACTGGGTGTCAGGCAAGGCTTGGGTTTAAATCCTACCACTAACACTATCTGTGCCTTAGTTTTCTCATCTGTAAAATGGGGATAACATTATCCATAGCAGGGACCTCACACAGTTGTGATGAAATGAAAACAAGAATAAGGGTACAAATTGCTTAGCAAACTTGAAAATGATTTACAAATGTTAACTAATGATAGTTATGCTAGCAGAATACAAACTCTGGCAGGTCTAACCAAATTAGAAAGGACTCAAGTGTAAGCCGTAGTCTATCTACCATAGACTCATTTCTGAAATGCTCTTTACTAGGAAATTGAGTGACATGTAAGCTTATAGCTAGCTATAGCTACTTATGAAAAACTGTTCACTAAGGTATTGAATAATTCTGATTTATATCTGTAGTAGGATGTGCAATATGGAGGAAATGACAGATCCTTGGAGTAGGTAGACTTGATATAAAACTCAGATTTATGGGACTTTCCAATGTCTAAGTTAACCTAATTTTCCCCCCAAAGTTATATGATTCATGTTGTCTCTCTCCCTTTTCCCCTCCCCCTTTCCAAAGTTGGTAAGCAATTTATTTGGGTTATTGTTGAATTGGGTCAGATTTGCAATGGTTGGTAATGGATTCAGGGCAAGGTGGATGTTGCTATCCTAGCAAGGGGGAGAAGTAGGAGTGAATAGAATTTTTTCCCTTCCCCCTCTTGAAACAGAGCAGAAGGAAATAACAGTTAACTGAATCCCCTTTAAGTCAAGTAATGGAGGCTGAACATGCTTGATTGATCCAGGGCTAAATTGGTAGGTTGATAGGAAATAATCCCACTGAGATTAGCCACTCCCACTGATTAAGACTATTCCTTAAACCCTAGGATAGTGAAGGATCAAGTTGTCTTCAATACAGCAGACTTGCTCTCAGGATAATAGCTACACCAGTGCTTGCTTGGATGAGATTTTGCTTAGATAATATATATTGAGTATAAGTATAATAAGGCTAAGTATAGCCTAGTATAACTTCACACAGGCTCTCAAATCCAACTAGCAAAGGGATTTATTAATTTCGGGAAAACAGGGAGAGGGGAGGTGGATTTTAGGAATGAGGTGGAGGTAAGCTATCTAAAATCTCCAATAAACTTGTTTGTGTCACATTCCCCTGAGGGGAAAAGTGTTTAAATAACTTAACTTTTATCTCTCTCACTAACTAACCTTTCTCCTAATCTAATGTTACTAAATTTAAGATGGAGAAGGTAAACTTGATTGAAGATTAGTTGAGATCTTGCAAGTGAAGTAGTTTTTCCCAGTGCTCACAGCCTGGTATAGTCTCTATGGAGTAAACCAGCAAAGTAACACTCTACTCCCTGAGGTCAGAGATGAGCTAACAAAAAGAGCAACTTAACTCTCCTCCCCAGCCCCTCAAACCCAAAAATCAGTGTCCAAAGTGTCCTTGCAAGTTGGGTGTCTTGGTTTTTTATACACAGGTTCTTAACTGCCCCAATTGCCTCCTCTCCTGGAGTTCTGGGGGGCACTGTGGAATTCTGTGAGGTAGCTTTAACCCCACTTAAGATCATGGATGTTACAGTTATACATGCATTGTCAAGCAAAGCATGTTCCATATTATTCTTTTTTGCAAGTGAATAATCTTATAAAACCAAAGCCCCAAGATATCTTATAATCTTATAAAACCCAAAACCCCAAACCAAAGTTCGTTCCATAGTATTTCAGTTATTATGTATAATGCTCTCCTGGTTCTGCTTATTTCACTCTGTATCAGTTCACAGAGGTCTTTCCAGTTCTTTTTGAAATCATCCTCAAATTAACCATATTTAACTTGAGATCACAGTATGATATTATTTGTTATTCAGTCATTTTTCAGTCTTGCCTAATTCTTCACGACCCCATTTAACATAACCCCGGTTTAAACATTTGAGCCTTTCTTGGCAAAGATACTGAGGATAAAAGTCCTCCTTCTGCTCATTTTACAGACGAGGATACGGAGGCCAACAGTGTTAAATGTTTTTCCCAGGATCACACAGTTAGTAAGTATCTGAGGTAGATGAGACTTCCTGATACCAGATCAGGTACTTTATCCTGTCCTGTAAGATTTAGCTACATTTTGCTGCCCTGGCTGATATCATGTTAACGTTTCCTATTAATACTCCCTGACATTTGTCTAATTTCAGAAATCTCTTTACTGTATTTTACACCATAATGTGATGGCTCCTTACATCTGCATAATACATTATGGTTGTTTTCTCACTTGATATATACACCAACCCTTTGAGGCAGGTCAATATGTCACAAATGCTTGAAAGTGAACTAATTCTGAATAGCATCTTGCTAAACACTTTATTTTCCCCAGATGACTAATGACTATGGAGAGGTTGGCTGCCTTGGGGAAAGGAAAATGCTGAAGGATTCATAGTGATAATGTTTTTAAAAGCTCAATAATCTTTCCCATGCAGTAAGTCACTAACCTTCCTCGACCCATACCCAAAGTAATGATACGATTCAATTTAAGCAGCATTTATTAAGTGCCTAATAAACGACAGGTATTATGCCAGATGCTGGGGATACAAAAATGAAAAAATAGTTTCCATTCTCATGGAGCTTGCTTTCTACTAGGGAAAACAACACATATACAATAAGAAAGCAGAGAATGATCACAAAAATAAATTTAAAAAATTGGAGGGGTGGGGATGGGCAGGAGGGGAAATTCATCCATAACAACTAGGATGAATCAGGAAAGACTGTGTAGGAAGTGGTAAAATGTTACCAAAACCATTTTAGACATGGGAAAATTCTGCCAAATAATGCTGAGTTTTTGTTTATTTTGTTGTGTTGTTTTGAGATTCCTTCTCTCACCCAGGCTTGAAGTTAAGAGGCCACTAAGACCTCATCCCAATACTGATCTGTATGATCTTGTTTTTCCCCTTCTGGGTCTCCCCTTTGGCTCCTCCTTAGGTAGCCCTAAAATGGGGGTCAGGGGTACTAATAATGGTGCTAGACATAGTGTAGATATCCAATCAGCTTAAATTCTACTGCAGCAAAGAACTCCAATACTCAAAACACCAGGCATAGCTCCCCAAAACTATAGGCACAGACTTTAAACAGGTTCCTGAGATTTCCCAGAATTTGCAAATTTTATCAATTGATTATCAACTTTCACTGTTCCTTCTCTCCATTACATACCATAGCAGCACATCACCTTTTCCCATCAATTAAAAGCAATGTTAATGCGTGTTTGAGATAGTAAAATGTTTTACGTATGTTCTAGGTAATGTTCAAAATGACATAATCTCTCACTTTAGCCCAGAGTCTGGCTAAAGCTATTGTAGTAGGTTCTACTCGTCAGTAATGTTCCAGTTTAAACTGAAAGTACATGCCTAATATGGCAATTGCAAGCAAAGATTTTTATGGAGTTTTCTAAAAATTAAAGTTGCTATAAACATGTCATGGATTTACTGTCTTAGTAGCTGCAATATTAAATGGTCACAGATATGGTAACCAGTTTCAATCAATCAACCAACTATCCAAGCATTTACTGAATGCCGGCCTTAAGACTGAGCAACGGGCTCAGTGCTGGGTGACTAAACAAAACCAGACCCTTAACATTAGGCATGGATTATTCAAAGGCTTTAGGGATAAAAGAAAATTGTAATAAACTTAATTTATTTTACATCTCTATAGTCTTGTTCCTAAGTAGTAAGACTTAATGCCTCTTATTTGTTATGAGGGTTTTCTTTTCTTATTGTTCAATGGTGTGGGGGGAAGGATATGGAAAGGAGAGATAACAATTATAAAAAATTAAATAAGAAAGTTTTGAGAGTTAAATCATCTCTTGAAAGATCTCAGTAATTTAGGTCTAGCAAAGCCAGAACCTACTGCCAACTTACTATACCTCTTGGATAAAAATCGAATCAAACTCCTAGATATATTCAACATGATTGCTATTAAATTTAAGGAGAATATCGCAGGAAGGGAAGGAAAGCATGAAAGGGAATGGAATTAAGCATCAACTCTGTGCCATACACTGTGTTAAGTGCTTTTTGCAAATATTGTCTCATTTGATACTTATAATAATCCAGTGGGGTAGATGCTATTATTATACTCATTTTACAGCTGAAGAAACTGAGGCCAACAGAAGTTAAGTGACCAGCCCAGAGTTACAAAGCTGCTAAGTAGCAAAGGCCAAATTTGAACTCATGTCTTTCTGACTAATTCCAGTTGTCTACCCACCACGATATCTTATCTAGCTGCCTCTAGACAGCTTTCTAGAAAAAAAAAAAAAAAAGAAAAATAAAGGGGAAAATGGAAGATAAGGAGTTCGCTTTAATTTCATTTCTTTTAGGTTTAGTCCTTCCAGGCCACAAATTGTGCTCTATAGCTGCCATATATTAAAAGCGTCAGTGATTCTCAGTCTTTGCTTTTAGATATGCCACCTTGTTGACCATAAAATTCTCCAAGAGCCTGGGATTTGGGGAGGGGGAGCAGAACTTGGATTTCATCAATAAACGGAACTCTCGAGTGGAAAACATTCATTTTATAAACACAAGTCCAGGTTGACACATTGTTTGAAGCTTATAATCATGGAGAGTTGGCTGTAGTAATGAGAGGTTAAGTGATTTGCCCAGGGTCACACAAACAGTATATATTAGTGCCAGGACTTAGTTCTTATTGGCTTCAAAGCCATCTCTCTAGTCACCGGGCAACATTACCTCTCAAGGGTAATTTGTACATGGGAGATAAAAAAGAAACCCTCTAAATAATGAATCTTTATACCTTAAATGTGCATTTCTAATCTTTGGAGGAGGGTTTTGTTATATTTTACCATTCATATTTATAATAAAAGGGCAGCTAGGTGACCCAGTACATACATGCATTTTGTCTGGAGTCAAGAAAACTCATCTTCATGAGTTCAAATCTGATCTCAGGTACTTACTATTTCTGTGACTCTAGACAAGACACTTAACCCCAATTTGCTTCTATTTTTTCATCTATAAAAAGAACTAGAGAAGGAAATGGCAAACCATTTCAGCATCTTTGCCAAGAAAACCCCGAAATGGGATCACAAAGAGTTGGTTACAATTGAAAAATGGGCAGCAGCAACCACCAAATTTATAATGAAATAAAATAATGGCCACAATGCCTCTCAAATTCTTAAAATGATGTGATCTGAGTTGTTGGAAGCAAAAGGAAATACACTGGAATTTCCATATGACAGTATCAAAATAGAATGAACAAGATCTTTTAGGCCATTCATTTTATGGTAGGTGTTTACTACATTTAGTAGTTATGTTTTGTGGAACACAATTTTGTTTATGGACTATATGAATTTATATAAAAATGGACCATATTGTAGATCAGATTATGTACACCATACCATGCAGCACTTTGAGGGAGTACTGAGGGACAGTAATAATACCAAATAATAGAAAGTCATAACATTGCAAAGGGAGTCACTGTTGTAGCAACTTGAAATAAAATGTCTTGCTAAAGGTGTGCATTTAATGTTTGGGTAGTGAGAAGATGGAGAATTTATAACATTATATGTAATATAGACTAATTAATTGTGTGTTTCATGCATAATATAATAACCCCAGCAAGGATAAGGAAATTTATATACAACTTGAGAAAAAGATAATAATCATTCTACATCAAAAAGAAATAGAAAAATGGCATAGAAACAAATATCGATTATAATTACCATCAACAATTTGGGAAATAAAATAGGTGTAACTGAAGTAAAGCAGCATGGTGTAGTGGACAGAGGGTTAGCCATGGAATTGGAAAGACATTGGGTACAAATCCTGCCTAGGATTTAAGCTAGCTAAGTGATCTTGGACAAGTCACGACCTTGGAGTAGCCTCAGGCAACTCCTTTGGAATATACCTTACAGAAAATTTGTTGAATTGGATCATGGGAGAGAGTTCCTTGGATTGTTTATTGTTCTGGACCTGTGTTTTAATCGAATAGCCACAACAACAAAAACAACAACTCTGACTGGGTAGAAAAGGTGAAATTCTTCTAGAGTTAATTTTACTGACTTATTTTGAACCATCCTCAAAATCATAATGCTCAGCCCCCCCAACATCCATTTTGTATAACAGAGTTTTGCTTATTTATATTTACATAACAGCTTCTTTCTTGGGAGAATGAGGTGGTGTAGAGACATGTTCTCATTCATCCTCCTGACATCCCAGAGCGACAAGTAATAAGTACAATTATCTACATTTTGCAGCCTGGTTCGTTAGAGATGAGAGAGGTGAATTAATTTGCCGAAGGTCACCTAGCCTCTATCTCCCAGCATCCAGCCCTGTGCTTCACAGAGATAGTCTTTGGTATAAAACAATATCAGAAAATGAACAAAGAGAAAATATGTACTTACACATGAGAAGGCAAAAACAAAATTATTTCACTCTGACTTAAAAATCAATGTGGGACATAGGGGGAGGTGCTGGATAACAGCAAAAGAAATTCAAGCATCCAGCGACTAGTATCATTTTTTATTTGAGTATAAAATATTATCCAGGGTACAGAGCACCCAATCTGCCTAGTTTAAATGCATATTAGACATGTATTAAAATATTTATTGTACATATATATTCTCTTAACTAACTGAAGAAAGGTATTTTCTAACTAAATAGTTTTGTACTTCAAGATGTTAGAGAAGAGTCTATGACTTCCATTTTCTCTCATTGCCAAGTATTTCTGTATCTCTGGGCTCATTTTGCTTTACCCTATGAAATCGGAATCCGGAACTATAAGAATATGTGCTGCAAATAGACGTCTGAGTATGAGCACTATTTCACAATAAGCTTATGGGGAGATAAAGGAGAAAAGTACAAAATGACAGCATTCACCTAGTTAGCAGAAACAAGGTCCAGTCATGCTGACACAATGCATAGTTGGGATCTTTTTCACTGGAGAATCAAAGGCTATAAAATCATAGTTCTCCACAAAGAGCGAGTTATTCTGGAGAACACAACACTTTTGTATGGCAAAGAATGGAGAAAATGACAGGGATTTGTTGATATCTCCTCCTATCTGATTAGATTAATAACCCACTGATTAGTATTTAAAGGGGTGAATTTCAAAATATATTACTTCTTTTTTTTTTAAACCCTTGTACTTCGGCGTATTGTCTCATAGGTGGAAGATTGGTAAGGGTGGGCAATGGGGGTCAAGTGACTTGCCCAGGGTCACACAGCTGAGAAGTGTCTGAGGCCGGGTTTGAACCTAGGACCTCCTGTCTCTAGGCCTGACTCTCACTCCACTGAGCTACCCAGCTGCCCCCAAAATATATTACGTCTAATCCAACTTTATATATTATATTGTTATGGTGAAGTTTAAGTGGAGAGAAATAAAAAAAAAACAAAATTACCATTTCACTGTAAGGCAAGTAAGCTCTTGGAAGGACAAAAAATGTCTTTTATCGTAAGTTTGATATCAGTAACAATGACAGAAAAATACAGGTCTGTTTGTATTTCAAGTGCCACAATATATATTGTAAAAAGACTATCATAAAAGGAATTAAGGGCATGCAAAATCAAGGTTTTGAAAGGCCTGTATTTTTACATGTGGAAAAGCATGAAATCATAACCTAATAGTAGCATCAATAAATGATGCTGAAATAAATCAGATTTTCCTAGGATTTCTAAAACAATTTTTCTCAGAAGCCATAATTGAGTGAATTCCTCATTATGTGTACAATGCCATTATATTAATGGGGAATGGCAGTGAGGGTGTTGGCAAATATTTTTCTGAGAACCTAAAATGGGGGACAGTGCTTACATATATATGTTTTTTATGAATTAATAACATTTATAGAGAGATGAAAAGAAAGTAGTTCAGAGGGATGGGATGAGAAGGGACTTCATTAACCATATCTAGTTATTTATAAGTAACTTCGCATTAATTTATTCTGTATATGTTTTTTTTTAAACCCTTGTACTTCGGTGTATTGTCTCATAGGTGGAAGATTGGTAAGGCTGGGCAATGGGGGTCAAGTGACTTGCCCAGGGTCACACAGCTGGGAAGTGGCTGAGGCCGTCTGTATATGTTTTTAATTTATTTACCTCTGACATTTTTTAAACTAGAGAATGGAAGCTCCTTGAAGGTAAAGACTTCTTTATTTTTGTCTTTGAATCCTCAGCACTTTTGAAGGTGCCTGGTATTTAGTCACTTAATAATTGCTTTTGGAATGTTGTTTAATTGAAATACTATGGATTCAAATCAATAATTCATAGTTGGGAGTTCTATGCTAATATTATGATATGAAGAAAGCTCATCCTTTACATTAGATGTATCATCATACATTAGATACTCATTTAACCTGTTATCTACAAGGTAACTGTTAGTTAGTTCCTCTTGGCTTTTTTCCATTAAAGCTAATATAAATTCAAGAATAGTTGATGGATTTATTTATCCATGGCTACAAATTAGTCCCAAGATTCTCAGCCCTCAACATGAGTTCATATGTTGGGTATGAGTTTACCAGATGCTTTAAGTAAATTCACCAAATGAAATTTTAGAACGTCTTTTAGCTAGAAAAAAAGAAAATACAAACCATGCCGAGTTCTAGCTTTTAAGGAAAATCTACCCTGGAATTTTGGACCTGTTTACATTTTTTAAAAAATGGAATAGTAGCTCAGAGTTGTAATAACTCCTCGTCTTTTCAAAAAATGTAAGGAGATTTACAGCTTATGAATGAAACTAGCTCTGTTTAATATATCTGCAGCCATCTTGGCATTTGTTTTTAAGTCATTTAATTGAAAGTCAGTGTTGAGAACCAAAAAGTCAATTCAATTAAATCCACTGAAGCACCTCTTAGGCAATGTGGTAGGCCCTGTATATTAGCTGCAGAGTATATAATTGATTTACCTGTGGCATAAATATAGCAAATGTTTAATAAATTGGAAGATGATAATTTTTATCCAGTTGATAAAATAATAGATTTTAGCCAGTTGATAAAACTGCACAGACATGTATTCATGCAAAATACCAGTGCACAGTTATTCCTCAGGTTTACAATGGCCATTTTCAGGGAAGAAAAACTGCATTATGTTAAGACTAAGCAAAGTCATGGGAGCTCAAATAAGAATTACTTTCATACTTGCAACAAAATAAGATCCAACTGAGCTTTTGTTGTTTGTAGTAGTAATTCCTCTGAAATTGCTAATGAGTAAAGGTTCAAAACCAGAATATATGACTGGTTTCCAGATCAATTTTGTAGATAGATACTTGCAGGGCTACGTTATGGAATTCACACAAACTTCTTGACAAATGTATCACCCGACTTCTGATGTAATCAAAGGATTAGACAACATAATTTATAGAATTAAGAAAAACATTCTCAGTATATCTTTATAACTCTGAACTTTCTCCATGTCAAAAGAAATATTAATAATGGATTTTTTTCATGTTTCCCATGTACCAACGGAATGGCTTTTTGAAAAAGGATTAAATCACAACGGAAAGGTCAAAATTTGTTTACATTAATTTTATTCATTTCTGATTGAGAAAAACAAGTAGCCTCATCAGGAATCAAGCCGGAGATAAGATTATTGCTAAGCACTTCGTTTTCCTCAAGTATCTCTTGTCTAAACATTATATTGGTTATAGTGAGGTATCTTCACTGCTCTCTAACCAGTTTTAATAAAATAAACTGAAGGTCTCTTAGCAAGCTGGTCATCAGAGCCTAATTAGCATTTGTATTTCATGATGTTTGTGATATGTTCCTCTGATTTGAGTTACATTACAAAAATCCCAACAACTATAAAAATAAAACACAAGAAATGTAGCATTTTAAACAATCACATGTATCTAGATGTGATTTCCATGTATATATGGACACACACTCAGGAGTTTACTCTTCTTGTTCTTGTTTATTTTTAGCTGTCTCAATAAAACTTTTCTCCTCCCTCTGTTTTACTAAAACATGCCCATCTAGGAAGGAAAACAGATGTAGAAGTGTACAACTGCTGGTTGTTTGGGTTTTTTCCCTGTCAAGTAGAATTTATTATCATTGTCACACTATGAGAGAATCTAAGTGAAAGAGACAATCAGTCAGGAAGTAATTAGGGTGATACTTTCCCAGCGTGGATTTGGGATTCAGGATTTACTTACTACAATTTCATTTGATCAAGTCAAATAAAGATAGACCATGTTCTTTCTTACTCAAATATCTCAGAGTAATTGTAAAAATAAAAGAAACAATGACTTCTGGGAAAGGGAAAAATTACATTAAGTTAGTTCTCAAAAACCATGGGGGGGGGGGTAAAGGAGGTCAAACATAGTTAAAATAACCCATATGTTATTTTCCCATCTATTCCACTTACAACATATTACTAATTATAAACATCAATATTAGTTTGATTATATATATATTTCCCACAAAACATCTGCCAATCCAAGTTTACAAAAGCACATTAAGTAATAACTCCTTAAATTATTTGACCTCAAATAATTACCCTTCTTGAAGCCAAATTGTTCTGAATAACTGACATACTTTTCACATAGACCAGAGAATTAGTTGTGTTGAAGTTCTGGAGTGTTAATGTGAAAAGTAAGTTATGTCAGAAATATATCTTATATGATATTGGTTTTCTACTGAAACATGTATATATGTAAACATCTGTCTGTATTTGCAATATACCTCACAGACACTGCTTACAAAGCATTTTTAAAAGGATTGTCAGCTCATTCAAATCTAATAGACTGCCCATCATTCTTTCTATATATATCATTCATCTGTTTTCATATAAGCTTTAACGATGGTATTTTCAATAGCAGAATATCCTATCATGATTTCCTATGTTTTAATCAAATAAATCAGGATAAAAATAAATCTATAGAGCAAACATTTTTAATTCTTTTAATCAAATTACATTTTTCCTTTCGTGAAAGTATTGATTTCTTTTTAAAAAGCCAACCACTCTGGACTTCTAATCATGCTAAGAAATCTTTAAAATGATAGTTGTGCAGCACTGTTACCATTAAAAAAAACACACACATAAAAGCTTTTGAACATGCGACAAACCAAATCTGTTATACAAACAGTTCCTAGACTCTTGTACAAAACATCTGCCAGTCATTTTAAGAGTTCGCTGCACCAACGTACAAACACGGTATTAAAGTCTGACTCAAGATTTAGGCACTTTTAAAAAATAGGCTACTGTAAAGTTCAGATCACTTGTAAAAATGCACACCAGCAAGAAGAAAATGGAATTCCTGAAAACAAGTCTCTCTCCCACTTGGCATCCCTGAGAAACTAGTCTTTCTGAATTCACAGGATAACTCCAAACAGCAACAAGTAGCAAAAGCAGAAGTTTCCTCCAGTCTCTCTGATCAGCCAGAAACAAGGAATCCCATCAGAGGAAAGCAAAGGTGTAAATTGGATACTTCCTGGGTACATGAGCCTTCAGAAGGCATACAGCAATATCCACCTTTGGAAACACTGAAATAGGCTCCCAACTCAACCTTCTTGCCAAGCCAGTGTAGGAAGACAGAGATAATCAGAAGGCTGCCTTCTGTCAGGGCACTGGGATGTGCTGTCCACCAGTGATCGCCGTACCCACCAGCCCAGAATAAAGTGCCCATTGTCTCAGCACTGTACTAATTGTGAAAAAACAGCCCATGCAGTAAGCATAATAATTATCCAGGCAAACAAGCAAAGGCAATCAAGACAGAAATGAAAGGGGGGGAAATACACTTCTAGACAAAGCAGCCCAAGAATGAAATTAATATTCATAATGGAAAGCTAGCCAGCAGAAGGTGCCCCATTCATGGAATGGCTATTGCATACAAGAGACCATTGTCTACACAACAAAAATCAGTATATGGAGAAAATTTCATGTAGCCCCTGTGAACAGAAGACAAGCTTTTCTCTCCCCAAACTCTAGTACCTAATCCCAGAATTCTGATCCAGCAAAGTTGAGAACTTCCTAGTCATTTTTTAAAAGTTACATGGCAGGGTTTGTTCTCGTCCTGGAGTTTGTGCTTTCTGCACCCCCCCCCCCCTCACTCTCCCCCCATTCCTTCCTCAGCTTTGCAGCCGGACAAATATGAGCAATATGAGATTTTTTAAAAAACCAAACAAACCCACCTTCACACATACATTGTCCCAAGAAAAGGGGGGGGGGGAGATAGACTGAATATGCATAGCCTCATTAACTAAATTTAATTATGCCAAGCGGCATATTAATCAGTGGTTGCTCCAGTTACTGTATTCATTGTAAGGAGAGGTGGATTCCAAATTAAGAAGAAGCGTGGGGGACAATCGAATACTGATTAGAAAGCTGCTCACAATGTGATACAATACACTTTTCTAAATAATTATTCAAGGGGCCTGAATAAAGAAGTAGACTGTTCAGTTTTAAAGACCAACTCAAGAACAATTAAATAGGAGAGCCCTTTCTTCTTGCTTTCTCGGACTCCCACCTCCATCCAGTCTCCCACCAACCAGCCTGACACACACTGTAAAATTTGCATTTTTCTCTAAAAAGAGAGAAGAGGGAGAAATCCTCAACAAAAACTCAGTGCTGCCTTTTTTCAAAGAAGGCCCATGTTCCTCTCCACAATGGGAGGGAAACCCTAGCTAAAGCACTGATGTGGAAAGCTTCCTTGAACTTGAGCCTGAAACTTTTCAGACGCCGAACTTTATAACACGTGCACTGCAACAATGGAGGAGTTCAAAAGGAAGAGGGAGAAAAAGTTTGGAGGGAGGTTGGGGGGGTGGAAAAAGTTTTATCACGCCAACTCACCATCCACCAGGTCCTGGCTGACATGTCATAACATAGCTGCCATTTTATGGAGCTGTCCGACGCTTTCCCAGACATTACGCTGTCAGCAACCTTCATCAGATGCAGCTCAATAGAAGATAAGACACCTAATCAGGAAAACATCAGCAGTGGCTTGCTGGGCTACATGTAGGCCAATCCTTATCACACTGCATCATGGGAAAAGCTCCTTTATTAGCAGGAACTCCAATCTCACAGATATAAAGACAAGGATCAGTTCTTCTCCCCCCACACCCCCCCCACATTTTTTTTTTTTTTGGTGTGTCTGAAGGGATTGGTGAAACTCACTAGCGTTCTTTGTGTATCATGTGTACAAGAGTTAAATATCTTGTAAGTGGGCGGCTAACTGCTTTGCTGGGCTGTGCAGACTAAAAGTTTATTTGCATTCTTCTCTGTTGTATATTGTTTGACATGGTCCATGGTCCGTGCTGAGAAGATGAAGGGGAGGGTGGATGGGGGGAGGGAAGGGAGAGAGAGCTGTAATTGCTCAGAATTAATATCTCCCCCAACAAAGACATAACAGTTTCATTGACACAATCGGGGCATGGTTCAGATGTCACTGAACACACACACCACATACACACACACACACTGGAACACACAGGTAGCAGCTGCAGCTGGATTCGGCTGAGGTTGCCAAAGGCTACAAACTCCATTCTCATATTGGACATATGGAAACGGTTTAACTCTTTTGAAATCACTGCCTGGGAAGAGCTCGGCCGTCAGAGAGAATGTCGGCATCCAGAACAAGGGATGTGACCATTCGGTTCCTAAATCTAAAGGGTGAGGGCCCTGGTGTCTATCCTTACCAAAGATGGCCTCTAGGTATTTGTTGTCTTCATGTGGACAAGACTAAAGAAGGGTGACGGGGTTGGCGGGAAAGCTCCATGCTCTTCTCTGAGGTTAGGCACCAGTCTTTGCTCATCCCTCCAGTGCACTTCTCTCGGAAAAGAATGCATGTTTTCCTTCAGCTCTGAAAGGTTCTATTTCCTATTGAGTTTTCTTATGATTCTGCCAACAAGAACACAGAAAACAGACACAAATATTTATCACTCGCAGCACTTAGTGCTGAACGTGTTTTTCCGAGGACTTGCAAATCTGAAATATTTCAGCTAATATCCTTACTGACCTTAGACTATATTCTATCCAAACATTCTGAAATCTAGCTTTCAAAAGATCATGGTAAACAAAGTTCCAATTTTGTTCAAATTCCCCTCCCCCCCAAACAGAAAACCTGGTAAGTCTTTTTGAACAATGTTTTTTATGTCTTCCATGAATTTTCCTGGATGTAGATATTGCAACTGAGCATTTATTATCACTGACATTTCAAAATTATACCTTCAATTCCTCTTCTTATCTTGTTTGGAAATTGTTTTGGAATTTAAGTTTTGTAATGTGAACATGATTTTTTTCCTTCAAAACTCGAGTTTTAATTTGATTTGTCATGGAGTCACAGAATGTTTAGAACTCGAAGAGACTGGAAAGATCGATTGTCCAACCCCATTTAATAGATGGGTAAACCAAAACCCAGGAAAGGGAAGTGACCTGTCAAAGATCACAAAAAGAATAAAAATTTAAAAACTGAATTATCAAGTTTTTATTTCCACTGCCCATTGGAATTCTCTTCACGCTATGAATTTCACTGAAGGAAGGAACCTGAAGATATTTCTTGAGGGTACTTTACTCTCAACTTGGGACAAATGTTGGCAATGCTTTCAGAGCAAGTTCTGAATGTTCCTTCACTGCTATGACGGTAGCTCAAGAACCAGCCATTTTCCAAATCAATTCAGACATTCAGTACTGAATATATTTTTTCCAAGCACTGGGCTTGCAGATCTTAATTCTGTTTCACTTAACATCCTAACTGACCTCAAATAGACTATATAACTGATAATTAACTCAGACTTTGAAGGGACATTCTTGATTTTTCTTTTTCTCTTACCTATCATTTGTCATGTGTTGTTCTGGAAAGGCAGTGTGGTAGAGTAGATGGAGGGTCGGTCTTGGACACGGGGCACAAGTCTGGTCTTTTACAGAAACTAGCCCAAACATAGATCTTCCTGACTCAGACCATTATGTTACTTTACCATCATAATCTCTCATTGCCCTAGGCATCTCTCTAAGATATAAGCAGTGGAAACTTTATCAGTGTGAAGGGAGTTGCCCACATTGAAGAAATCACACATCTGGATGATAAGGAAAAAAATTTTTTTTTGCAGTGTGTTTCTTGAGATATTGTCTTAAAAAAAAAGATATATACCAGAGAAACAAGGGAGACATGAAAGTCCTTCTTCTAAGACCCATTCAAATGTTCTGAAATTTTTTGACAGTTGCGCAGGGTACTCATGTTCTTATACTATATGGGACACTTTTGTTTGCCTGAAGACACGACAGGAACCTTCTTTTTTCTTTTTCTTTGCAGGGACTTATTTCAAAGGCATGTCTCTGGGGAATGGAAAATCTCAAACCCTGGGAAATCGCTTGTCAGCCCTTGACCAAATTCATTATCCAGGTAACTCCGCAAGGTAAAAATAGATCCAGCTTCCAGGACATTTGCTATCTGTCCATCAGGAAAAAAAACACAGCATGAATTAAGGTTTTGCAAGAGAATCTACAGTGCCAAGATATTCATTTGATAGGCTGAGGAAGGGTTAGTGCCTGACTGTGTCAATCAATGTACTTACAAAGTGCCAAAGAAGAGAAGGGACCAATTTGGGGATGCATATGTGAGAATATAACAAGCCAACCCCAGCTTTAAAGTTCATCTTCAAATCCTATAATAAAAATGGCAGGCGACAAGCCCCATACACGAGTATACCCTGGAATTGTCAGGTTGTCACTTTAACTACAGGGATACCTATTCTAACTAGTGGAAGATAGATGCTGACAATAATAAATGGCAATAAGAAAAGAGAGAGAAGGAAAAGCAAGTCTAAGACAGGGGCATCACCAATATACAAAAATGTGGAGTGTCAGGAAGCAAAAGGAGACCTGTGCACACATAGCAACATAATGAAGAGCACTGACTCTTGGAACCATAGGATTTAAGTTCAAATCCTGACTACTATTTCTTACTTATCTGGTCTTGGGTAAGTCATTTCTCCTTATTAGGTCTCACATTTCTTAGCTGTAAAATAAGGGATTAAATCAGATGACCCCAAAGATCCTTTCCAGCTATAAATCCTATGGACCTATGATTTAGTAAAGCGAATTTTTCATCCGGGATTCTGCAACCTTTTAAAATAGATCAGAAGGGACAAAGTCTATCTGGATCAAGGGCAAATCTTTTACTAGTATTTCCTAAGTGGGAGGGAGAATACTCGTTTACCAATAAGTGCCATTCTCACCAGGTAATTGCTCTGGCTGGGAGGCAGAGTGTGGAGAGCTCAATTGGTCTACATGTCAATTAAAATTGACCCACATGACACAGGTTGAGACCCATGAACTAATCTAATCAACCTCTATAACAAAGCAACAGACCTAGTTGATCAAGGGAGATTCAGTCGATTTAATCTAACTTGACATTTTAAAAGCTTTTTTTTATTGCCCGACACATTCAGTAAATGGGGAAAATGAATACCCACACAAACACTAACTAGCTATGTGAACTTGGGCAAGAAGTATAAACAATTAGGGCTTTAATTTCAACATCTGCAAACTAAAAGTATGAGACTCGGATGAGTTCTAATGTCTCCTTTGAGCTCTGATAGTCTTCGATCCCAAGTGGGAGGTGAATGGACAATGTCAGCCTAAAGCATGGTCAATATATAACAAATATATAAGAAAGATATATTGAATTTTTACTGTGTTGAAGTCACTCTAACAGGTGTGCTACCAGAGAATATACATGTACATAAACATTCGCATCCACATATTCATACACATATGTATGTATATGTTTATATTTATGTCTATACAAATATATGCATTTGTGTATGAATGAGACAATCCCTGCCTACAATCTAGAAGGGAACATCTGGACTGTATATAAGTATAGTGACTTTAATCATGTGAATTCTCATAATGCTTGCTGACTGCTGGACAAGTAACTATTATAGTGAGAACCAACATTATAGGGCTTACAAGGTGGTTTGCATACATAACCTCACTAGGATCTCAGGACAATTTTGTGAGGTAAGTACAATTGAACCCATGATAGACAAAAAAGAAAATTGCTTACATGGTATTTCAGAAGAGGAATTTGAACCCAGGTCTTCCTGATCGACTACAAGTCCCATGCTCAAACCACTCTACTACAAAGCAATTAAAGATTAGAGTTAGGTTAAGACTTTGGAGATACCTTGTAAAAGGGAAGGTATAATGTGAAAATAAAATAACACAGGTATGTAGTGTCATGTGATTTCATGGGCAGGAGAGATTACTTCCAAGTGAGGGAAGGGAAGGGAAGTAAAAGTGAGAAAGTTTTATAGAAGAGGTAACATTTGATCGGGACATGTACTTAAACTGGTTCAGAGGCACTAAGCTGAAGGAAAAGGGAATGACTAGGGACCATGGGAGAAATGCTGGTGATGTTATGTGAAATTTATGTAACACTTTAAAATAGCTTATTTGAGCCCCACAACTCCCCTCTGAGGAAGGTACTTCTTATAGATGAGGAAACGATTTCTGAGTTCGACTTGCTTGAGGTCACACAGTTAGTGTATGCCAGGCAGGATTCAAACCTAGGTCCAACTTTATTTCTACGACATAAAATAGATAATATCCTGACCATAGTCAAGGAAAAAAGCCACAACACTGAGACAGAAAGAAAAAAAGACACAGATATTAAGATGAATTAATTGTCTAATACTCACTAGGAATGTTCCCAGCTTTATCAGACTCCCTTATTCTTGAATCAAGAACTATTGAGATAATCACAACCAAGAAAACATTGTACACAGTTACAGTAATATTGTGGAATGGTTAAATGTGAAAGACTTTGCTTCTAACAGCAACACAATGATCCAGGATAATTCTGAGGGACTTATGAAAAAGAATGCTATTCACCTCCAGAGAAAGAACTGTTGAGTAGGAACACCAATGAAAGCATATGATTTACCTCTTGGGAATGCGTTTTAGGGTTTTGGTTTTATAAGATTCTTCACTTACAAAAATGAATAATATGGAAATATGTTTTACGTGATAATATTTGTATAACCCAGATTGAATTGCTTGTGAGCTCTGGGGAGAGAAAGAGGGAGGGAGACAATTTGGATTATATAACTTTGAAAAATTCGTGGAAATTTATTAAAATAAAATAAAAAGATTCTTAAAAGAATTACTCAGAAATGTGGAGGACTGGGAGAGAGTGTAGAAGATAGGCATGGAGATCTAGAATTATTTGACCTGCAGAAGAAAAGTCTCAAGAAAAAAATCCCGACAACCTTCAATTGTAGGAGTTTTCCTATCAGGTCAGTGGAGTGGCCAAACAGTTAAGAAAATGAGTTCAGGACTTGAATGATTCCTAAGAATTCCATGTGGATTCTAGACTTGCTTTTGGAAAAGAGAAACTATAACAAGCCAGAAGAACAGCATGTAAATATTGTATAGATAGTTAGAATATGTGACCTTTTCTGGAGCTGTTTTAAAAATAGGATATATTCTTTTCTGCCTGGACTAGTATGAGTCTAGTTGCACAGTGGTCCAGTCAACCAACATGCCAACAAATACTGGTAAGTGTTTATTATGCTAGTACTGTTCTAATGGGTATGAGTACTATAGTAGAAAGATAAGTTTTATTCTTCTAGGAGTTTCAATGTAATTGAGAAAACAAGGCTAATACATGAAATAATAGTGAATAACACCAAGTAGAATATGACCAAGGGCTCAATTATGTGGTGCAAACACAGGTAACTTTAGAAGTTCAGAGCTTAAGGAGATCTATGATGGTGGTATAGTTGTCAGGGGAAGATAGAGACATTGAAATTAGACAGAATTTGATGAGTAGAGGGGAGAAAGGAAGACTTTTCTGGTCGTGGATAGGAAGAGAAAGGACATATGCAAATGTGCTTCTCTCTAAGGTCTCCTGTCTCTCTCTTCACTTATGGTGTCCAGAAGGAGCCATGGTATCCTGGTAAGGCTCTCACCCATCCTAGGGATACTGGAATGCTATGTCATACATTTCATAGGCTACCTTCCACATCTTCCTTGGTCTCTCCCTCAGTTAAAAAAATGCTCCTGTTTTCAAGTTTCCCCAGGGCATTTATCAGTCAATCAATTTTTATTTAATACCTATTAAGTATAGTGCCAGGAACTATACTATATACCTGAGATACAAAAAGAGACAGAAGCTAGTCCCTGCCCTCAAGGTGTTTACAGTTTAATAGGGGAGACAACATGCAAATAATTTTTTTTTGTATAAGCAAGGTATAAGAGATAAATAGGAAATAATTAATGAAGGAAAGGCACTAAGATTAATAAGGGTTGAGGGAAGCTTCTAGTCAAAGAGGGGATGTTGGTTGGAAGTTAAAGGAAGTCAGTACAGGGGAACCACAGGAAAGTATTTCAGGCACAGCTGACAGTCAAAGAAAATGCCTGGAGATGGAATGTTTTGAGAGATGGAGCATCTTTTTTTGTGCTACCTCCAAAAGGACAGTATCACTGGATTGAAGGGTATGTGTCTGAGAGTAAGACAGCACTGGCAAAAACGTGGAACACATGAATTGCTGGCATGCTGCAAGCTGCTTTGTTCCCCCTCTTTTCAGCACCTGAGGACATTTTTTTGCATGCCCTACTCCTCTGTCCAATGGCCCAAAGCAAGCTTTCCTCCCTCAGCTCTCTCCAGTAGCGCCTAATTCTGGGCTTACAGACAGCTTCAGTTTGTCCTCTGGACACTCTAATTCCAATGGGTTCACCAATGAGGGAAGATTAGAAAGATAGGAGGGAGCTAAGTTATAAAGGGCTTTGAATGCAAAATATAAGATTTTGTATTTAACCTTGGAGACAATAGGGAACAATGGAGTTTGGGGTGAGGAGAGAGGAGAGATCTAACATGATCAGACCTATACTTTTGGAAAATCATTTTAGAGACTGAATGAATGAATGAAGGATCGATTCGAATTGGGAGGGACTTGAGGCAGGCCAATTCACTAGTAGGCTGCTTACTGTAGTTCAGGTGTGAAGTGATGAGGACCTCACCAGAGTGGTAGCAGTGCCAGAAGAGAGATGTTGCTAAGGTGAAACCAACAGACCTTGGCTACAGATTGGCTATGTGGGGCGAGAGATAGCAAAAAGACTAGAATGATTCCTCCATTTCAAGTCCAAAATACAGGGAGAATGCTGTTGACTTCTACAGTAACAGGGAAGGGGTGGTGGGGAAGCAGGTGGTGGGGAATATTTAGGGGGAGAAAATGAGTTCAGTTTTGGACATGTTGAGTTTAAGATGTTTATTGGACATCCAGTTTGAGACTAGCTACATTACTCCTCTGCCACTACACCTTTGTGTAAGTCCAGCTCTGAAGGGTCCAATTCTTCAGCTGGACACAATGAGAGGTAGTCAAGTGCTAGCTGAAGATGTTGAGGTTTGTAGTGCGTATTCTTGGCAGAATGGCTGCATAGTTTCAAGAAAAGGGTGAGATTACAGAAGGCAGCTGGAAGATGGGAGGAGCTGGAGAAAGGAGAAGATAGATGCTGATGCCCTTAGAGGAGCAGACTGAGATTTTTTAAAAGGGACTGGGCTCCCCTATGGTGATCGCTTGCATTGTCTACTAGTGGGGCTGTAGCATCTGGAGGGGAAAATGGGCCCTGTTATTAGGGTCCTCTCTCTCCAGCCCTCCAGCCTCTCCAGTCAACAAGGCTGAAGCATTGTCTTCTTTCTCCTCCCAAATGCTCTTCTCTTTTCTGTCCAAAAGAACAGAGTTTAAAGATAATGTTCTATTGCCAAGCTGATTTTGCTGGTCAATGGTAATTTTGATAAAAGAAAAAATGACTGAGCACTTCTTTACTCTGCCTTTAGATCTAGAATGTGTTTAGCTTAAAATCTCCCATTATGGCTTGGTGATTTAGGGCCACCTGAGGGCAATAATGAGCTGTTATTGATTTTGGTGTTTTGTCTGAGGCACACCTTAGTAGAATTCCAGGGTCTACCCCTTAATGTATTCCAGTCAAGTGTGGACTATAGTTTTATTTGTTTGTTTTGCTTTTTCCTAGCATTTACATAGTGCCTTAAGGTTTGCAGAGGCTTCATAAACATCTTATCTTAGCTTCATAACCACCTTTGGAGATAGGTGTTATTATTTTTCCTATTTTCCGTATGCAAAAACTGAGGCAGAGTCATTTGTGACTTGCCCAAAGTCATGTATCTATTAAATTTCACAGCTCCCATTTGAATTTAGATCTTCCTGGCTTCAGGTCCAAGTCCACTGTGAGACCTAACTGCTCCCCACCCTAACCCACCCCACCACCATCTTTCAGACTTACTGGCTTCTAGTGGTGCATGACTCAGCATCAAATTCAGTCACCTAATTGGTGGCTGAGCTGAAAACATTGACAATATGGGATGCCACAATGGGGTAGAAGAAAAGATACATTATTTTGTACATTTGTTTAACTGTTTCATTAGCATATGTGCTGTTCTTCCCAGTCAGCAAGAATTTATCAAGCATCTACGATGTATCATGCCAAGCAATAAGGATACAAATATCAAGTATAAACCAATATCTACCTTTAAAGAGAATGAATTCTATTATGAGAGATAATATGTACATTCTAACCACACATGAGGATAGGGATTGACTCGGTGATTTCATTGGTGTAGAGAACTCCCAGTGAGGAACTTCTTTTACAGTTATAGGTAAGCATTTTCTCTACAATTTATTTAAAAGTTAAATGACTTGCCCAGGGTCATATGTACCAAAGGAGAGAGAAGTGGCTTAAAATAGTGGATGGAGGGAACAGCTAGGTGGCACAGTGGATAGAGTGTTGGGCTTGGAGTCAGGAAGACTTGAGTTCAAGGACCATCTCTTATGCAAGAACATAATAAAGGACAGAATAAATACAAAATGAATACTAGTTAGTTTGAGAGAAAGGGTACAAGTAGTTGAAGGGATCAGAAAAAACTTCACGTAGAAGGTACCGCTTGGGCTACACCTTGAAGGAAGAGAAGGATTCCATGAAGTAGAAGTAAAGAAAGGAATATGGGGGACAACCAAAACAAAGACAGAAAGAAAGGAGCTGGAATACCATATATGAGAAGCCAAGAGAAATCCAGTTTGCCTGACCTGTAGATGGTCGGAAGGTGAACAATAAATTATGAGGATAGAAAGATAAGTTTCTTGAGGTCAGGGACTGTGCTTTCATGTTTCTTCCATATCCTGCCACACAGATGGCCACCCAAGAGCTTAGCTCCTTAGATGTACCTTTGATCTCATTCCCAAATAAGGCTATTCTCTCCACTGGTGCAAATCATAACCTGGCTATGCTCTTTGGGCTATTCTTGTCCTTGTCTTTCCATAATTTCTTCTCAGATCATCTTCCCAATGGGCTGTAGTTCTTCTTCTGGAACTTTTGATAGAAAAAGGAAGGTGTCAAGAAATACCTCTTAAATTAAACTGCTTGCCCATAGCATCTGGAATTCTTACCATCAGAATCATTATTTTAATCTAAAAGCAGTAAAATGACAACATGTTCATTGGATTAAATGAACATTAACTTACTTTGACCCCTTTACTCTGACCTATTAATTAAAGCACAACCCACCCCCCCCTCAAAAGAGAGACAAATTAATTTTGATAAAAGGCCCAAGGAGGAGCAAATTGTAAATAGGAAACTTGCATAGGAAGACAGGTATAAATAGATGGAAAAGTTTTTAGAATATGGAAAATATAGTGTTGAAATGGAGGGGGTTTGACAAAGCCATTGAAAGAGGATGTAATTATCCTATTACATAAGACTCAATAAGGCAGCCAGATGGTACAGTGGATAGAGTACTGGTCCCTGAGGCAGGAAGACTAGACTTCCAGAGTTCAAATCTGGCCTTAGACACTTACTAGTTTTGTGACTTTAGGCAAGTCCTTACCCCTGTTTATCTCAGTTCTTCATCTATAAAAGGATCTGGAGAAGGAAATGGCAAGCCACTCCAGCATCTTTGTCAAGAAAAGCCCCAAATGGGGTCATGAAGAACCAGACACGACTGAAATGACTGAAGACAAAAAGACTCAAACCAATCAAAATTGATTTCGCCCTGTTGGCCAGTAGACTTAGGAACACATTTTTACTTGTGGTGAATTTCTCTGTTCCTATTTTTCTATCTGCTCTTGTCTGATATTGGGATCATGCACTTATTTATAAAGAGCATCACATAAGAATTAGACTAATTGAATGACTTTGCTATAGCTTAATTCATACAAAGAAAGACTAAGTAGTTCAGATTTTAAACACTGAAATGTCTAAATAGAAGATGAGACAGGGACAGCAAAGAAAGGAAAGAAAGAAGAAAAAAGAGTATGTATTAAGCACCTATATGTGCCAGACCCTGTGCTAAGCGCATCAGAAATATTAGCTCTTTAGATTTAGATCCCCGGATGTCCCAAAATCATAATTTCTATTAGCTCACTGAGAGTTGAGTTTTCTTATCCTCTTTTTATAATTACAAAATCTGAGGCAGACGTTAAGTGACTTGACTAAGGTCACTCAGCTAGTAAGAGTATGACACTAGAAATGAATTCAAGTCTTCCCAATTTCGGGGTCAGAGCTCTAGGCACCACACTTAGGATAGGATACCAGAACTTTCATCTTCGAAATGGGACAAAAAATCAACTCCTCCAGAGCAAGACAGGGAAAGGAAGGGATGCAGCCATGGATATTGTTAATCCTTAAGCAAAACTGTAAGGGAATAGAGTTCATGATGGTTCTGCTAGAGGCTGTCCTCTGGACTTATGCCAAGCTCTAAATATTCCTACTTGACTTAAAAGGTGGGACACCAGAATTTATTATAATTTTGGGACGTTAGGGAATCTCAGAGGTACTAAAGAGGCCTGTGTTTCTATGAAGAAGGGCATGGTCTCACTTGAGCATGTCTAATTGGTTTCTTACCTCTGAAGTCACTGGCTTAGAGGAGCCAGTGAGCAAGGCTTCATGGGAGACTGAAGTTTCTACCATGAAAGGTTCTACACTGACCCATTACCCTCTCTTACACATGAGTTACATTGCAATCACAAACTAGAAATCCATGGAAGGTCCCAATGAAGCTTTGCTAAGCGTGTATACAGAACAGATGAATGCAACTTACCCTGAAACATTCTTGCTGGAGTTATTGCTTTTACCTCTTGCAGCTGAGCCAACCAAAATAGTAAATGATAATCACCGATTATAGACAATTTACCTTCTTTATTTGGCAACAGAGACAGAACAGTACTAGAGGCCATCTGGAATATCTTCTGCCAGAAAGTCTGGACTGTACCAATGCCTTGGCATTCATGATATTTGCCAATCAACAGGCATTCTCTTACCATCTTAAAAGACAGTTTCTAAGCAATTTGCTTCAAATGGTCCCTGGCCACTGGATCTATTATGACCTGATACTGAAATGACCTCCCTCTCAACTCACCTGTCACTTTGATTGCCCTGTACTCATAACCTTTCATATCGTTAATGACAAAAGGCCATTTTGGATACAGCTGGCAGAACTTTTAACTGCCCAAACAAGGATGACGGAGCACTTAAAGAACAGAATGGGCTTGTTTTTGAACTTGGAGATGGACTGATAATGTTCAGACCTCAAACTTCTTGGAGTTTCCTGACAAGAATTTTGCCTGAAATCAGAGACAGAATCTCAGCTTTCTTTACAGTATGTGACTTGGAAATCTGAGACAAAGAGGGTGCAAAAATCAGTTTATTCCTTCTGACAGAAGTCTCTGAATTGCAGTTATTTTTTTCTTTAATATAACGGATGTAAGCTCTCAGAAAATGTAACAATCAGAATCTATTTTTAAACTGCTTATATCTAAACATTAGTGTATGTGATGGAGAAAATCTTTATTTTTATAAATGACTTGGTCAAAGAGTCCTCAGTGTATATATATATATATATATATACATATATATATATATATATGGTGATAACTGCTTTTAAAATTGTGAGAAGGAAAATAATAAAGAAGGCAGAGAGAAAAGGAACATTGTCTGCAGAGTAGTGACACATTTTTAATGCACCCCTTTGCAAAGCAGAAAATCTTGCCAAAAGATAGAAGTCTTTGCAAATAACATTGGAAAACATTTTGACAGGCCCCGGGCAGGTACAACATATTAATAACAAAGATAACTATAAGAACCCAAAGGCTCTGATTGAAGCAGGTGATAGATGGCTACTCAGTGCCTTTCAGAAGAACAGTTCTTATGAAAGAACAATGGCAGGGACTGATCTCATAATTATTATGTCAGGCTCTTCTATTGCCAGATTCCTTAACGTAGGGCCATATAGGGGGTGAAAGAAATTTTCTTAGCCAGGAAACCTGGAATTATATCATGACATTTGTGGCATTTGTGAATCAACAGGACTGGTTTCCCAGGATCATTAGAGCTAGGAGGCATCTTAAAAATCATCCAGGAATTCATTTTATGTATGAGAAAACTGAGGACTAGAAAGAAGAAGTGACTTGCCTAAGATCACAAAGGTAGTTAGTGGAATAGCCAGGACTAACCCAAGGGATTTTTGACTCTTCTTCCACAAAAACCTAGTCTTATGCCTGATGTGCCAACTCTCATGCCTGGAATTTGTTGTCTACTTAAATTCAATATATTGATTTATTAGAACAAACATAAAAGTTTCTACAAAGCTAGAAGTAAAACTACAAAAGAGAAGATGGTATGCCTTACATTTAAAACAACTTAATCCTGACCTATTCAAAAAGTTATTGCTAATTTTAAACACTGGCTAAAGGATAGAAGAAATAGATGTAGCTATAATAATTCTTAAAGATGCTTAATCAATGCAAGTCAACTACTTTTAAAAAAAATCAAAAGAGACTAAAAATGACCTTCATCAATGCATACATGATAATTAATCACCTGAGAGATGGCAGTCAAAGGGAATTAAGTGTAGAATATAAACTTGTTTAAAAATATTTTGCAGAATGATAGAAAATGGTCAATCACCACGTAACAGAGAAAAGCAATAGAGAGCAGTATCAGGAAGTCTGGCAAGAGATTCAACAAAGTCATCTTGAGGGTGAAAATGGAAGGACAGCAAAAAGAAGAGAAATATTCAAAATCTGCAAAGATTTTTATAGTAAACTTTTAAAAAACTATCAGACTTAGTAGATGTGCCATGCTTGGATTTTAATATCACAGTCCCAGGAGGCTATTATTGAGGAAAGAGAAAAGGCACTAAAGAAAATAAAGACTGAAAAAGCAACTAGGCTAGAACATGTGTTATAACACATAATTGGCAGAGTTCTGAAGAAATGATTCAAAGAATATATGAAGGAGGATAAAGCTGCCAAAAACAGAGTCGGGAAACTTCAGACTTTATTAATACTAAAAAAAAGTCAACTGAGAAAACACCAACAATTATTACCATTGTATCTACTTTTCCATCTATCTGGCATTCTGAAAAATCACCTATGCTTCCACTGAGGGCATACTTGATAAATAGGGAACAGACTGTCTTTTCCAAGTAATATTCTATAACAGAACATATCTTTACTGTCACAGAATTGTAAATATGTATATGATAAAATACCAAAATTTTCTAAATTAGATAAAAAATCTACACCTAAATGATAAAAGATACCGAAAATATAAGATTTACATAATCTTAATGTCTTATTGTTTGTTGATTATAAAAATAATTTTATTTGGTGGACCAGAATATTTCCAACAAAGAGCTCACATCAACCTTCAAATTTGTTGAGATTCCTTGAAATGTTCTAAGCCTTTCCATCTGCCTTTCAGCTGAATTTTCTCTTATGTGCTATCTCTTCTAGTTAAAAGATGAGCTTGAGGATAGGATCTGCTTAGCTTTTAATTTTTTTTTTTACATCTGGAACACAGCACAATGTTAAGTATATAGAAAATGCTTAATAAGTTCTTCTTTCATTCTTTCTTTGGATGTCAGGAGAAAAACCATTGGTTGTGGAGTCCTTAAAGTGAACTTGAGAAGAAATGGTCAGAATGTCCTAGGATAGTAAGGCATGGATGAACTTGATTGGCTTTATTGGAGAAAATATTAAAATTGACAAGATCTCAGAGCCATTAGAGTATTTGAACTCTCTAGTTCCTAATCTTATATTCTTTGTACTAAATTGTGTTTTCTCTTACATCATGGAGGTTGTTAATCCATCCAATTCTGCTCCAGGGCCCAAGTAGTCCACTTATCCCACTTATATGTGCTGGAGTTTCACAAGTATCCAACCATTCACCTCCCCAAAACAAAAGACCCCTTCCTGGTCCATACTCCCTTACATGTAGTGTCCTCCCCTTATTAGAATGTAAGTTTCTTGAGGGCAAGAATTTATTTTTTAAGTCTTTATTGATATTATTAGTTTTTATATATGTCACCACATTTTCCCCTGGTATCTTCTCCTTGTTCCTTCCAGAGAGCCATCTTGTATAACAAATAGAACAAAAAAGAAGAGGGTGAAAAAGGAACATAATTGATTAGTATATTTTAAAAGTTATAAAATATGTACAATAAATACTTGTGGATGGATATGGGAGTGTCTTCTCATATCTCTTAATTCTCATAGATGTTCTTTATAATTATTTAATGTGTATTTTGTATTATTGTTCTTTCCAATTATTTGTTGTAATCATAGCATGACTACATATTCCTACATATTCCTCATGTTCTTCATTTCTTAAAGCCCATAATATTCTATTACATTTGCATACCATAATTTGTTTGGTCAATTTAGTCAATCCCCAAATAAAGGGCACCTATTTTGTTTTTTATTTCAATTTTTTGGAAAGTATTGCTATAAATATTTTGTTGACATAGAGATTTTCTTCTAATTAATGGCCTCCTTGGGGTATAAGCCTTCTAATGGAATCTCTGAGTCAAAAGGAATGAACATTTTAGGGATTGTCTCTTCTGAAAAATATTTGTATCTGTAATGCAAAAGTTGCAAGAGAGGGTTTTGCTCTTGCAGGGGGCCAACTGAAAATTTCTGGCAGTTGGAAGCCTTAGAATTCTGAGAGAGTTGAGTTGTCCCTAACGCTTGAGCAGAGCGGAAGGATCAACCAGAGCTCTATTTGGCTTTCAGTTTGCTTTGGCCTGTGCCTTGTCTTTAGATAATTTGTACCTGGCTAATTTCTCTGGACCTCTCCCTGACCTTCTCCATATTATTTCCCTGTTTTCCCTGCCTGTTTTCCCGGGGCTCTGGGGGGCAGGGGGGCTTTTGGGTTTTTAGAGAAAAGACTTTGTGGATTTAGTTTTCCCCAACAGGCAAATAGGACATCCTTGAATTCAAACTATCCCTTTAGTATACCCTCTACCTTAAAAGCAGCCAAATCTTCCTCAGCTGAGAGAGCAGGTTCTCTCTCAGTCTAACCCATTCCTGAGACCCTCCCCCATCTTGAGTTTCTCCCTAGAAGTTGTCAGAAACCCCAATCCCCTCTCTCCTTCCAGACCACCCTGAAACATTAATAAACTCTTGGTTACCTAATTAGACCCTCTGGAGAATCTTTGTGTTGAAGAAATTAGGCAAAGGTTAAGGGGAAGAATAATTCTCTTTTATTTCTTGAGGGAAACTGGAGGCATCCATCTTGGGAGGAAGTAGTTGCCCAATGCTTCCTTCTGAATCCCTTCAGTTTCATTGACAGGGAGGAGCCTTGTGATTCCTCCTTTGAGGGCTTAAGAAACTGACAAGAAAGCCCTCAAGTCAGATTCAAACCACTTCTGTCTGACCCTATTCCTTGTGTCTGTAAAAGTACCTTTCCTGCCTGGAAGGGTTCAGCCTATTTCCCCCCAGTGTCCTCTGTCTCTAGCCTGAGGGTCTAGTCTGGGTCAGCTGCCTCTCCTGAATACCTCACCTGCGCCCTTACCATCCAAATTCCCCCTTGTCCATTCCTCCCTAGACTTAGCCTTCCCTTCCATTCCTATCCTATTACCTCAATCATCTTTACCCCTCCGTCACTCAGCAAGGGAAGCAGATCACCCCTGAACTTTAGTGTACCCCCTCCCCATTTTATCCACAACATTTCTTTATCAATTTGCATAGTTCCTGGTACATCATAATTGCTTAATGAATGCTTTTTCATTCACTCATCCTGTGTTTCTTCCTTCCCCACATTTTTATAAAGTGAAATTTAGTTAAAAACCCAAATCATCCTTATGAGGAAGAAGAAAACAAATAGAACCCATGAACCATCCTTCCACTTACTTGCATTTTCTTTTTGTCTCCTTCTTTCAGTGCTGGCCTCAGCATCAAAAAGATCTGGGTTAAGTTCTGCCACTGACACTGACACATTCTTAACCTCTTAGTTCTCTAGGCAACTTTCTAAGACTTATATTGAAAAGCAGGCCCAAACATTATCAACAGAGAGGATTTCCTCACTTGGAGTTGCCTGAACCAATAGACAGGGAAAATGTCAATACCTATATAATTCAGTTCTTCTAGTAATATTTCTGATCATTAGTCATTGGCCATGGGTCTTGTATTTAGAATATCAATAGCTGAGTTAATGTTTCTAGATGGTCTAAAATTCTGTGATTTTTAGCATCCTTTTCTCTGTTTTCCACTAATCTATTAGCATTCCTACAAAGAGACAAAAGATGCTACACAGATCTCTGAAAGGTTCAGTTTTCCCATCTTTGGAAAGGTGGCATTAGACTTAATTACTTCAAAGCTCTCTTTCTAGATTCAAAATTCTATATTCTTATAATCCTACACACAAAAAAATTTAGCTCCAGGTCAGATCTTTGAGACTTGGAAGATTCAGAGCCCAAATATCAAAAAGAAACAAAAAGTAGAACATTTCAACTTCTCTCTCTTACTCTAATGATGCATATAGTTAAAACCAACATTGCCTTTAATTTTAGCATTTTCCACTGGATACAAAATCAATTATAGTATAGGTTTAAAGGAATTGTTGATCATGAGGATTAATGTCAATGGAAGGGAAGAAGTTTTCACATTCTCTTAACAATAGTACTTAGCCACAAATAGTCAAAATGCTGAATTTTTAAAACCCTTTGGCTTCATAGGTTCTACTTGGAAAGATATGATACAAGCACACTGAAAAATTCCAATTATTAACTAGGTTACTGACATCAGTTCAGACTCTGACTATTGTTTCTTTGCATGGGTCCTTAAAACGATCCCCAAAATGAATTCATCTGTTACCTCTTGTCCAAAATTTCCTTCAATAAACTTTAAGCTTCACCTCCAATTGAGACATAAGCCCAAAGGTATAATCATATCAGTTTCTTCTTAGAAGCTTTGACAAATGAAAACCTGGACCTCAGAGTTTATAAATGAACTGAAATGGACATGTTTTTGAGAAATATCACTTCTAGGAAGATATCCAGAACTCTTCAGAAAACAAAGATGTGGGAAGTTTGTGTCCTATAGAAAGTTTTGTCACAGGCATTTTTCAATAAAAAGGGGTTAAATTCCTCAACATTCTCCCTAGTGAACTCACCATTCCAATAATGATCTAATGTGTTTTTAATAAGCCATAAAATGGGGAAAATTAGGCAATTCTATCTTAATAATTTACCAGGTCAGAGAAATAGCTAGTATTTTATACAAATCAGTTTATAGCATGTTAGCTTTGAGGACAGAAGACCTGGATTCAAATCTTATTCCTGATGTTCATTGGCTGTGTATCTATGGGCAAGTCATTCACCATCTGTAGACCTAAGTCTCCTTGACTATAAAAAGATGGGGTTGAACTAAATGGCCACTAAGATCCTTCCAATTCTAGATTTATGATTTTATGATAATCCTTTATCATGTTAGGAAAAACAGAGGATGGTTCATTTCTTAAATAAAGAAATGGTGGCATAATTCACATTTTCTCTCTCAGCACTAAGGGGAGATTGAAAAATGAAAGTTGTTAAGGGAATGCCAAAAAGATGAATATTTTTTTAGTACCACTAAATTCTTAAAAAAACCTCCCTGATCCTATGTTCTCATCCATTAAATTCTTACTTGAATAAATCTGTAATATAATCCATTTGGATATTTCTTTCAGTGATAATATCACAATCTCGTCTTTCTCTTATGAGTTTTTATTTAAATTCTTTAGTAAATGATATTTTAAAAAATTATAAAATGGCAAGCCATATTTCTCTAAGGTTCTAAGTTTTATGAAATGCTTTAACCACAACAATGAGGGTAGCAGCATTATTTATCCCCGTTTTACAAGTGAGGAAAATGAAAAGTGAATGTTTTACTTATTCAGAAAACAGAAAGAATGATCAATAGTGGAATACTTCTTCCTTGAATCACTTCATCAAATAAAGGTATTATTTTTCAATGATATAAGTTGAAAGGTGAAAACTGTATTATATCAATGATTAGCACAAGATCTTATTCCCAAGAAAGTAAGTCTTGCACAAGAATTCTATATAAGAGTAGTGCAGGTTGCTTGGAGGGCATACTGAACCAAGCTTTCTCTTCCTCATACAACAATAAAATTTTGTCCCACTCCAAAAGATATATGACCAATATCAAAGAATGGCTGGGGGTGGAAGGAAAACCATGGAAACTGTCAGAATCACCAGAATGATCTTTATACTTGTTAACACCTAGATAATAACATCACAAGTTAATCCATAGTGCCTTCTTCCAGGTATAAGAGCCTTATCAAAGTTCTGCCTGGTTATTTGGACAAGTAGGCTCAAATTCTGTTTTTGACTTATGTCTTTGAAAATTCTAGTTCTAAAAATAAGACATTCCTTCATTCATTTTCTGGGTACAGGACCTAAGACTCTACAGACAGTGCATCCCCTCCTTCATTGTTGATAGCGGTATTTCAAAATAAACCCTTCCCTCAGCTCCACCCCCAATCCAAAGAGGTGGTGGAGGAGAAAGATAACTCAATACCTCTTTGTTGTACTTTGTTTTATGTGCTTTGAAGACAACAGACTAATTCTGTAGTGACTTTTTAATGTTTAGAACATACAATAAATAGGCCTTTTCTCTGGCCCCGCTGCTGCTCTGCATTCCATCTTTCTTCCTCCTCCATTCCTCCTCTGATTTCTTTACCTCACCCATCATGGAAGATCAGGAGTAGAACTGGAAAGAGAAGCAGTTCACACATCACACTGCTGATGGAAATATCTCTTTAGTAAGTACAAAGGCAATATACAAGTTGGTTTACTGTTAGAGAAATGCACCCAGAGGAGTTGATACCATTGATTCTGGAAGAAAAGTAGCTTTTCTCTTTTACACAAATATATGAGGAAAGGGGGAATTAATTTCATCAGCTAACTTGAGCAAACAATTCCCTTGGCCTTAGTTTCTTCACTGATAAAATGGAGAAATTGGACTAGGTAAGATGTAAGATCTTGAAGGAGGTTGTATTCAATAATGGGAAAAGTACTGGAATCAGAGTCAGGAATATCTAGACTTAAAACCTATGTCTGACACTTATTACCTGGATGGTCATGAGAAAATCATTTGGGTTCTCTTCACTATTTCCTTATTGCTCAAATGAAGATGGTATGAAGACCTAATAGGCTGATGTGAGGCTCAAATGAGATAAAATATGTAAAGTTTTAGGCAAACTTGAAAGACAGTAATTATTACAGTAATTATAATGTGTCAGCAATTACTACTATTTTCTTTTCAGGCTCTAAAATGTAGGACTGTACAATTCCATCTCTTCATCTTGTGATGCCTTCATGTTTTGAAATCCTAGGACTCTACCTTTTTTCCTGGGTCCAAGTCACTGTATTTGGCTTTGTGCCTTTGAACTATCTCTTCATTCTCTCTCTGATTACATCACCCGAATATAACCTTAAATCCATTTGTAATCTAAGCAGCTTAGTCCACAGCCTATTTTTCATAGATGGAAATATTTGTCACAGCTTGGCTGGACCTTAGAAATAATTTAGTCCAACCCCCTCATTTTTTCTTGTTGATGTTGTTCAATTGTTTCAGTCATGTCCAACTCTTTGTGACCCCATTTTGGGTCTTCTTGGCAAAGATATCCTCCCCTCACTTTACAGCTGAAGAAATAGAAGTTAAAGTGATCTACCCCAGGTCACACAGCCAAGTTGAGCCAAATCCAGATGTCCTGATGGCTCCAGCATGCTTTCTACTGTCTGATTTCTTAAAACGAGAGAAAAGTGTCAAGAATAGGATAGATTATTGATTCAAGAACCACTTACCATGGGCTATCCTTCTTCCACTTCTTACTCAAGATAAAAAGTTTCGTTCATAAGGTTATCCAGTCCAACTTTCTCATTTTAAAGGTGAGAAAAGTGAAGTCCAAGGAGTCGCAGGGACTTGCCCAAGGTTACATAGGGAGTAAGCATCAGAGGCAGGATCTGAATCTAGATCCTTGGACTCTAGAGACTTTTCAGTAGACCATGATACATTCTTGTCATCATACAATTAAACAGTAATTATATTAGGTTAAGATGTATACACAGGTCTACATAATACACAATATTAGAGAAGTACTTCAGAGAATCACATGAAGTCCCAAGAGAGATTTTAGAGGGAAAGATTGTTATCAGTAGGCAGAACATGCAGGAAGACTTCTTGAAGAAGAAGACATCTGAATTAGATTTCAAAAAATAGATAAGAACTTAAACAGTTGAAAAGAAGGAAGAATGAAATTATAGAAATAGGGAATAGAATGTCTCCTAAATGTTTTTAATCTAACAGCAAGTTGTGTTCACCTTTAACCTAGTTATTTTGCTCACTAAGGTACCTGCTCATATGTTCTGCAATTTAATATTTAGAAATGAGAAGAAAGAGAAGCAAAAATATATAAAGGTATAGAAATCAGGCAAGGTTCTCAAAACATGGGTGGGTTTACAATAGGACACAGAGCTAAGAAGTCATATAAAAGTTCTACTACTTTTATTATATACAGCATTTAAACAACCTAAGACCATCACCCATAAAGCTGATATTAATGAACTTAAATAAATCTCTCTTCATTTTAAGGAACTATTTCAACAATAATCACAGTTAAAAATTAATCATAGTCAAATTTAGTTTAATCATTGTTGGTTACCATCAGTGCAACCATGAGTACCCAGGTTATAAGTAGCAGCATATTTTACAGCTTTTTTCCCTCCAGAGCAGGATTACCCCCTCACTAAGCAGATTTAATAACTCCAAGCCTCTAATCATTCATAACCATAAGGGAAAATATGGTGTGGAACCAATTTAAAAAGCAAACACATTAATCTTGCTGTTTGTAAAAACCAAATAAGAGTTAGGTAAGAAAAGTCATTGTTCATAATTTTTTACCCAGCCATCCTAAAACTGGGCATCTGCCTCAAAGAGGTCATTAACAAAAATGGAGCTCCCATATATCACAAGCAATTCATGGCAGCACTCTTTGTAGTAGCAAAAACTAAAAACAAAGTGAATGTCCATCAATTAAGAAAAGGCTAAAAGAAATGCCTGTAGAAAAGGAACATTTTTTTTTTGTTTTTGTTTTTGTTTTTTTAAACCCTTGTGCTTCAGTGTATTGTCTCATAGGTGGAAGAG
This sequence comes from Gracilinanus agilis, assembly GCF_016433145.1. Taxonomy (NCBI): domain Eukaryota; kingdom Metazoa; phylum Chordata; class Mammalia; order Didelphimorphia; family Didelphidae; genus Gracilinanus; species Gracilinanus agilis. The sequence continues at coordinate 114,438,014 of NC_058130.1, read as the reverse complement.
TGGTAAGGGTGGGCAATGGGGGTCAAGTGACTTGCCCAGGGTCACACAGGTGGGAAGTGTCTGAGGCCGGGTTTGAACCTAGGACCTCCTGTCTCTAGGCCTGACTCTCACTCCACTGAGCTACCGAGCTGCCCCCCGAAAAGGAACATTTTAAAAGACTATTTACACCATTGGAAACAAAAAAGGAGGAATTCAGAGAAACATGAGAAGACTTTTCTGAAGTGATTCAGAACAGACAGTAGAACTAAGAAGACAACACATATACACAATGGCTGTAGAAATGTAAACATAAAGCAGTAAAATGTTACCCAGCTAAGATTAATTATAATGAATTATTTTGGTCTCAGAAAAAGGAAGAAATAGATGTTTCTTCAAGAGTTTCTGAGAATCTTGGGAAGTAAAATTCCTATTTGGACCTTCAAGAGTGTTCTGTTTGAGAGAGTATAGAGAATTTAGCAGCCAGGAGACTGGGTTTAAGTTTTTATTTCCTTGCTGAGTTGTGTGCTTCAGTTTCCCCATCCATAAAACAGTTGTAACTGAGGTGTTTTTAGGTTAAGCATCTAGAAAACATGATCCAATCCTTAGTGAAAATGAATGTCAGTTAACAAGCATTTACTAAATATCTCCTATGTGACAAGCAGAAACAGCTAGAAGGCTCGGTGAATAGCACTAGAACTGGAATTAGGAAGTTCTGAGTTCAAATGTGAACTCACAGACCACCTGTATGATCCTGGGCAAGTCACCTCACCTCTCTTTGCCTTAATCCACCAGAGAAGGAAATGGCAAACTCCTTAAGTATCCTTGCCAAGAAAACCCAATGGACATCATGGTCCATGAAGTCCCAAAGGGTCAGATACAATTGAATGACATATGATTGTCCTAAATACTGGGAAATTAAAGAAAGGAAAAATATGGTCTCTGCTTTTTAGGAGTTTATAATCTAAAGGGAGAAGGGAAGGGAATACAAATATCTCATCTGGGTTTAAGACACAGTAATAATGAAACTCTAATCTGATTTCAGAAATGCTCCTGTGTCATATCTTTAGGGTTATTGTTAAGGATAATATTCTCAATTTATATAAATAATTTTTTATGAATTTATGGGTTTGAGTTTTGGGGGAGTCAGTTTAAAATTTCTTCAAAAGTCTCTGGCATTTCTAGTCTCCTTTGAATACTTCTCTCCCTCACTCACAAAATTATCTCTTTATTCAGCAAGCTTTAGCTTTCCAAGTGTCCTGAGACGATGAAGAGATCTGTAGGTAGAAAAAGCGGCAGTCCATAGCAGAATGGACAAAGAAAAATAGGCAAAAAAAGTCTTTCCTTAAAAAATAATGTAAATTAGAGGAAGGCATATTTGGTTTTATCTGGGGAAGACCTTCTTAAAATTAGAGTTGTTCAAAGGTGGAATGGGTTGCCTTAAGAAGTAATGAGTAGAGATTGGGAAGTAGAGGCTGGATGACTCCCAGGTCTGGGATGTTGTAGATGGGCATCTGATTTCAGGGATGGTTGTATAAAACTCAGGGAACCTGAAGGCCCTCAGTTTCCATGATTCTGTGTTCTACATATCTTCCTGAGTGAAGCATGAAAGCATAGACAGGGAAGCTCAAGGTTTTTTTCTTTTGTTTTTGTCTGGATGTGTCATTTTATTGGGGCGAGGGAACTGAATAGTGAAGAAACTCTATCAGTGCAAATCCTGCCACTATTCTTGTAACTTAGAGAGAGACCTACTTGAGTGGTTAAGTGACTTGCCAAGAATCAAACTGTTAATATATATATATATATATATATATATATATATATATATATATATAAATTACTTCAGTTGAGGTTTTCTTGAATGAGGTGACAATCTAGCCACTGTTTCTCAAACTGAAATATAATATGAAATTGAAAGCAGTGTAGTGGATAGAGCAAGGGACTTAGAATCAAGAAGACCTGAGTTTGAATCCTCTTTCAGATAGTTATGAGCTGTGTGACCATGGGCAAGTCACCTAACCCCTCACTGCCTCAGTTTCCTCATCTGTAAAATGGGGATAATAATAGCACCTGCCTCACAGGGTTGTTTTGAGGATCAAATGAGTTAACATCTATACAGCACTTTGTAAATCTTAAAGCTCTATATTTAAAACACATTATTATTATTATTGTTATTATGCTAGTCAGTAAGCATTTACTAAGTGCCTAATATATGTCAGGCACTATGCCAACTGCTTGTGATATTAAGATATAGTTCCTGATTTTAAGGAGTTTCCAAAACATGAAAACAACTATTTATGAACAAGATATTCACTGGATAAAATGGAGAAAACTGAGAGATGGAATTTTTGTTGTTATTATTATCGTCAAGACCTACTCCGAGATCTCAAGATCATCCGTAGGTAAAATTTACAGGGACAGTTGCCCTTAAGAAGACACATAATATCAATAGCTCCATTATCCTAAGAGAAAGGTCGACCAGCTCTATTCTACATGTTATTGATTGTTACTTACCTTGGCTGTTTCCAATTAAAGTGGCTTCATATTGGAACCTCCCAGCTATAGAGGCAGATACAGAGGCTCCTCACCTGGAGGTGTATTATACGTGCAAGCCCTGACTGTAAAATATAAGGTCAAGAATACATGATCAGCTAATCCAATCTTATTTGAACAACGTCAAATATCATATGGACTCATGAGGAAGCAGGAATAGACATAAAACACATGTAAATGAATCTCCTTTATCAGGAAATTCAATAAAACTCAGAAAGAACATGGAAGAGCTAGTATGTGGGAAAATTTTTTAAGTAATTCATTTATGGGAGGATGGGTAAAAAAAGACAACCTCAAACAGATGTGATGCTAACATGATTTTACTATATAAAGATGATGGAAATTGATAGAAATTTAATTCATAAAAAGATCACATCAGCAGCTTTTTAAAATGTTCCAAATAAGTGGAGAAGACTATCATTTGTCTCTAGCTCTAAAGGAAAAAAAAGATTCAGACTGCAAATCATTTCCAATCCAAACACCAGGGCCATGGAAACACAGTCTGAAATATAGCTTGGCCACACATGGCCTTATCTTGTGGATAAACAAGCTTCCTCACATCAACACTATTTTCAGCGTTTCCTTATTAAATGCTTCACTTCAAAGCACTGATCTCATCTCCTTCAACAGATTACAGTAAAAGGATAGCATTCTTTTGTTTTCCATTATTGTTCTTTTGTAAGTTGTTTTCTCTGGAATATATCAGATTAAAATGGATATTTTCTTCCCGAAATTCCCATTAAGTAGGGCACGTTTGAAAAGAAGGCTCTTTAATCATATGCAAGGACTTGGGGCTGCCTCAGTTTTTATAGACTATACCTCTGGTTTCAAGCTTTTCTTTCAGATGTGTTTGGATGGATCCTAATTATTCAATAAAATATATAAATAACTGATGTTGCCATTTAAGATTCATAAATTATCGGAGCTAAAAGGGGATTGGAGAAAAACTAGTATAAACCTCTCATTTTAAAATAAAGAAACTGAGGCCCAGAGAGTATAACTTTTCCAAGGTCATATAACTAATTAGTGGCAGAGCTAGGATTTATAGGATGCTTTATTTATTTAAAAGATTTTTGGGTTCCTTTTTTATATCACAATCATTTCCATATATGCCCTCTGTCTACAACCTTTTGCTGCATAAGAAAAAAAAGAGTCAAGCAAAACCAATCACTATATTAACTACATCTGTCCATATAATATTCAATTCAGCACCTGCAGCTCCCATTCTCTAATCTAACCCCTTTTCTAATTTGAGCTAATAATGATGGCTGGGAAAAAATGGAAAAAAAGATAAAAGGACAGATGCTAATGAAGATTCATTGGTCTTGCAAAAGAATATCATATTTAGAGCAGCAACGGTTAAATTAATGTTGATTAATGTTTGTAGATGATCAGTGTGGCAGAAAAAGATATCATTAATTCATCTCTTTCCTCATCATCCCAATGATTAGATCCTGCTGATTTGACCAATGATCAGTTTTTATATCTGTCCTCCTCTTCTCCCCTGTTGCTACAACCTCAGTTAAATCCCCCTCCCTTGTTTTCTAGACTACTGTAATGTAACTATTCTTCCTGGCTTCTTCAATCTTATCCTCTAATCTATCCTTCATTTCTGTGGCTACACCATCTTCTTAAAATTTGCTGCTCCAATCAGATCTCTCTTCTAGACAAAAATATTCAATGGCTCCCTATTGTCCTCTGAATGGGGTATAAACTTCTTACCTTAATATGAGAGGCCTCTAACAAACTGACTCAACTTTCTTTGCCATCTTCATCTCATGTTATTCTGCTTCACATAATCTAAGACAGAGCCCAAACTGAATTACTCTTCATTCTTCTTTTTGTCTTCCCTTCTCTGATTTTTTTTGTGGTTTTGTTTTCGTTTTCGTTTTTTTGTTTACTTCAGCTCCTTTGTCCAACTATGCACCCTCAACTTCTGTCATATCTTTCTGTTGAAGTGCCTTACTTTTTTAAGGATCAGCTCAGGTATCATACCTTCCATTAAGCCTACATAGAACCTTCCTCCCTCAAAGTTATTAAAAGTTGATTTAAAGGGGGCAGCTGGGTAGCTCAGTGGATTGAGAGCCTAGGCCTAGAGACAGGAGGTCCTAGGTTCAAATCCGGCCTCAGACACTTCCCAGCTGTGTGACCCTGGGCAAGTCACTTGATCCCCATTGCCTACCCTTACCAATCTTCCACCTATAAGTCAATACACAGAAGTTAAGGGTTTAAAATTAAAAAAAAATCCTTTAAAAAAAAGTTGATTTAAAGCTAAATTATTTGAAGATGATTACCCTTTCTCTTGTATCTCCATTTATATTTATGCAAGAATTTGCTCTAACTTAGATTGAGACTCTATCAGCAGCAGGGTCGGTCTGTGTCATACTTATCTTTGAAGTTCCAGCCCCCAGAAGGTGTCAATTTTGACTTTTTTAGTCATCTTTATTATCTACCTGGCCACTGGGTAGCACAATGGATAGAACACCCTCCTGAAGTCAGACTCAGAAAGTTGCTAGCTGTGTGACCATGGAAAAGTCATTTAACTTTGTTTGCCTCAGTTTCCTTCTCTGTAAAAGGAGCTGTAAAAAGAAGGAAATGTCAAACCATTCTAGTATCTTTGCCAAGAAAACCCCAAATGAGGTCATGAAGAGTCACAACTTAAAAACAAAAAATTATTTTCCTCTTCAATGAATCTGAGTAACAAAATCCCTCCCCCGATTCCACCCCTACCTGCTTTCTCAGGCACACCTTCCAGACTTTTCTGACCTACAAATGAGCAAGTCAAATCTGGGGTATCATATAGTGAAAGGGCTCTGATTTTGGAGTAAAAAGACTGAAATTGAAGACTCAGGCATCACATTTAATAGCTATAGTTTCAAATCACAAAAACTTTCCTTGTCTGTAAAACTGGGATAATAAATAAGTGGTTTAAAAGATCCGCTTTCCATGGTTGATGTGAAAGATACAATTTATGAGTCACAAAATGTATATAAATGCTATTAACAGGAACAACAGCAACGACAACCATAACAAGCAAGGCCAGAATTATGGAAAAAAAGTTAAAAAGACAGGGGAAGGATAGGTACACTTCAGCAATAATCTTGTCATATCCTAGACATACATAGAATGTGTGCAGGATCTTCAAGAAATAATATTTAGAGCTGGATGGGACTTTAGAAGCCATTTAGGGTACTATTATTTCATTTTTAAAATAAGGACAATGAGACCCAAATTTAAATGACTTGTTCAAGGTTATCCAGGCAGTAAGTAGATCTAGGATGCAAACTTAAGTCTTCTAATCAATGAGATCAAATCTGTAAAATGCTTAACATAGTGCCTTTCACACAGTGGGTATCTAATAAATTTTTGTTCCCTTCTCTGATTCCAAATCTCCTTCCCTTCTGGCTTCCCCTAAATACCAGATGAAATCTCACCTCCAAAAAAAGCCTTTCCTGATTTCCCTTAATGCTAGCACCTATCCCCTAAGATTAGCTATAATTTATTCTGTATATCCCTTGTTTGTATATAGCATTTTACATGATGTCTCTAATTAGATTGTCAGACCCTTGAGGGCAGGAATTAATTTTTTTTGCCTTTCTTTGTAAACACACTGACACATGGTGTTTAATAAGTGCTTGTTAACTGACTGACTTTTGTAGTTTTAATTACCTCTGGATCTCTAATTATTTTCTCCCTTTAAAAAAAAGAGAAAGATAACAGAATATACAACAAGAGAGAGAATATGACAGACATACATAGAGTCCAGACATGGGAGGGAGGGAGGGAAGCACAAAGGAGGTATCCTTTCTTAATTATTTATTCTTTACTTGTTAGACAAGTCTTATTTATTCTTGTTCTTATTTATATGTTTATTTTGTGCCTAGTAAAGGTGAAGGAAGCTCTTAACTTTATGAGCCAGTGTGGTATACAGTAGAGTTGGTCTCAGAGAACTTAGTAAGATCCGAGTTCAAACTCTGTTTCTAATTCACACTGACTGTGCAACCTTGGAAGAGGAAGGAGAGAGGATACAATTTCCTTAGGATCCCGGAGCTAAATGTAAGCCACAAGGCTGAAGCTTAGCAATGAACTAGAAGGAAGCATAATACCATAGAGAGCACATGAATTCTGGAATTAGGGGTTCAAATCCTGTCTCTAACATTTACTAGGTGAAACATCCTGGGTAAGTCACTTAACCTGTCCTGAACCTCAGTTTCTTTAGCTAAAAATGTGGGGAAAGGTGAATTAGATGTCCTTTGAGGTCTTTTCTAGTTCTCAGTCTGTGACCTTAATATGTGTGTGTGTGTGTGTGTGTATGTGTGTGTGTGTATGTGTGTGTGTGTGTGTGTATGGGGGAGTGTCTAAGCACAGCTAGGTAATACAATGGATAAAGCCCTTCCAATTCAACCTTAGACACTTACTGGATCAAGTTCAGACCCTGGGCAAATCACTCTTAAAATCCTGTTTGCCTCAGTTTCCCAAAATGTAAAATAAGGGGCATCACAGCACCTTCCTCTTAGGTCTATTGTAAGGATCAGATGAAGTAATATTTGTAAGGCACTTAGCATGGTGCCTGGCACATAGTAGGGTCTATATAAGTGTGTATTCCCTCTTCCTACTCCTTGATTCTACCAGAGTCCAGCCCAGCTCATTGGTCAGTACAGAGACCAAGGAAGGCAATTGCAACACCAAGAGAGCTTTCTCACTTCCAAGCTGAATTAAGCCACTGAATGGCTTCCAGCTGAAACTGCAGCTTCTCAAGCCACTGCCTCTACTGAGGCATCAAATCCAGACTTCTCTGGAAAGGAAGCTTGGGCAAGGCTTCCCTCACCGCACTTCCTATCTAAGTGGAAAAAGAGGAATTTGTCAAGGGTCCCATAGCTTGTAAGTGCCTGAGGCAGTATTTGAACCCAGAACTTTTACCCACTACACCACCAAGTTGCCTTGAATTTGGCATTCAGGAATTAATTAGCTTTGCCCTTTCCAAAACACACAAACTAAGATAAACTCACCAGAAAGAAACTGTCAAAATGGACAGTTTTAAAAAAACCTGAATAGTAAGAAAATAATATGATAATAAATGAAACAAATCATACATAATCAACTACTTGAAAAGGATTCTTTTCTATATCTGGATTATGAAAAAGTCACTGGCTCATCTTATATATTGATTCCCTGAATATAGATTCAGGGAGAGACCTGGAGGAAGAAAAAAGCTGATGCAAAATCTGTTGTTAAGTCATGGTCAACACTTTGTGACCTCAATAGGGGTTTTCTTGTCAAAGATATTGGAGTTATGGTTGGCCATTTCCTTTTCTGCTCATTTGACAGATGAGGAAACCGAGGCAAACAAGGTTAAATGGCTTGCCAGGGTCACACAGCTAGTAAGTGTGTGATTGTAAGAGCATGGGAAATTTAAAAATTATTTAACATTGTATGGTAAACCCAAGGTATCTATTTTCTCTTTTTAATCTTATTTTTATTGATACCTTTGGCTTTTATAGTACTTTGATTTCTAAATATATCCCTCTTGACTCTTCTACCCAATGAGCCATCAGGGCATTTATTTGCTTGACCCTAACCATATTCATGGTCTCACTTATTAGCTGTGAGATGTTAGACAAGTCATTATCTTCGAGCCTTAGTCTCTTCATCTAAAGAGGTGGGGGTTCCTTCCAGCTCTGTATTTCACAATGCCCCATGCTTTGTCAGATAAGGCAGTTGGCCTTGGTTGGCCGATTGGGTCCTCTTACTAATCTATGATCTTTGTAAGGAATATGACCCAAGAGCAATGGCTTTAGTCAGAGGAGCTAGATTCAAATCCTACCCCTGCTGCTTGTTGCCTTTGTGAACATGGGCACGTTACTTAACTTCTCTGGGCATCAGTTTCATCATCTGTTAAATGACAAGGTCTGACTATAGTTTCTAAGGTCCCTTCTCTTTCCCCCCTTCTCTTTCTCCTCACTATCCCATTTCTCTTTCTCTTTCCTGTGTGTGTCTGTGTAATTGTTGTTCATCCTTCCTTTTCAAAGAGAATCGGTGGCATCACTGTGGGCATGTCTTAACTTGCATATTAACATATTGATTTACACATAGGTGTATACACATATAATCCTATGAAGCAAAGGTCAACAAGTGTGGAGAGCTATGAAAACATATTATAGATAATAAAGAATAATAAGCAATCATAATATAGAATAAGAGGTCATAATGTAGAATAATAAGAAATCATAATATAGGATAAGAGATCATAATAAATATAGAATAAGAGATCATAATATAGAATAAGAGATCATAATATAGAATAAGAAATCATAATATAGAATAAGAGGTCATAATATAGAATAATAAGAAATCATAATATATGATAAGAGATCATAATAAATATAGAATAAGAGATCATAATACAGAATAAGATTATAATATAGAATAATAAGAAATCATAACATAGAATAAGAAAGAATATAGAATAAGAAATCATAATATGGAATAAGAGATCATAACATATAATAAGAGATCATAATATAGAATAAAATCATAATATAGAATAAGAAAGAATATAGAATAAGAAATCATAATAAAGAATAAGATTATAATATAGAATAATAAGAAATCATAATATAGAATAAGAAAGAATAATATGGAATAAGAGATGATAATATAGAATAAGAGATCATTATAGAATAAAATCATAATATAAAATAAGAAAGAATTTAGAATAAGAAATCATAATATAGAATAAGATTATACTATAGAATAATAAGAAATCATAATATAGAAAGAAAGAATATAGAATAAGAAATCATAATATAGAATAAGAGATCATAATATAGAATAAGAGATCATAATATAGAATAAAATTATAACACAGAATAAGAAATCAGAATAGAGAATAAGAGATCATAATATAGAATAAAATTATAACATAGAATAAGAAATCAGAATATAGAATAAGAGATCACAATATAGAATAACAGATCATAATTTGGAATTAGAAATCAGAATATAGAATAATAAGAAAAGTAACAACTTCAGAAGAGTACACACAATTCCCATACAAGAATGCATGGGAATGAATGCACATGCTATCACCGTGATGGATAGAGACAGAGGGAATTGACTAAAAAGCTTTTATGATATTTTATGAGTTGAAATTCATTTATTTAAACTTAAGTAGGGGCAACACCAGTGTAATTGGTTGCACTGAACTGTTAATATTGTTTATAACAAACTGTTAATAAAAACAACACTCTACCCCCCTCCCCAGCTCTCCCCAGTCAGCCAAGTGGCTTTCCTGTTCTGGGGGGGCGTAGGGGGGCCACGACCCTTTCTGCATCGTTGGCCCTGGGCATGTGCAGGCCAACTTGAGACTGTCCATTGTTCAGCCCAGCCCAGCCTCTGGGCACCTGCATTCCCCATCCCAGTACTCCTGGGCAGGTGTCTGCCAGAGCCTAGCCGGGTTTTGCTTTCAGGGAGAGAGCCTATCTTCCTTCCACGACACGAGCTCCTCCACTTCTAAGTGAACCCTAGCCTCCCTCAGGTCCCTATTTCCAGCAGGTCGCCTTTCCTCAAAGTGAAACATGACTACCCGTCAAGCCGAGCTTCAAGGCCGACTTAAGAGCAAGTCCCCTGTTTTGCGGCTCTTATGAATTGTTCTTTCTTTTCCCTCGCACAAAAAACATTTCCCGGACTCCCTCCCACTGCAGGATCTGAGCTGCCAGGGGAGGGAGGTGCACAAAGGTCCCTTTGTTTGTCTTTTGGAAGAGCACATTGTACCTGCTTTCGATAAAAGTCCCCCTCGACTCCTCTCCCCCCCCCCCCCAGCCACATTTTCTCCCTGTCTTTCCTTTGCAATTTATAGGGCCATCCATCAAAGCCATAAATTCAAACTCTAACCTTATTTAAAAAACGTACACATTTCAGCTTTGGAAACTGCGTTCAGAGTTTCCTATGTCATAAGATAGAGGCTTTCTTTTCTGAGATGAGTGCTGAGAACTTGAAGCCAATTCTGTCTGCAAAAGGAAGCCATTCATTCCTTCCCTCCCACCCAAGCCAACCTTCCTGCCCACCCAATAATTTACCTGATTTCAAAATGACCTGTTCCATACTAAATGTGTTCCAGACTTGGCTACAGTTGTCCTTTGCAGAAAGGGACATGATAAAGGGAAATGATAAAAGTAATCCTGCTAAAAGTTAGCTCCCTGCCAGGCCTAAAAGGCTCTGGAAAGATGGTGGCCCGTGAAGGACAGCTTGCAGGACAATGGAGGATAGCCCTTCCCTGGCCTTTCACTCTGTCCTCCAGAGGATGTGAAAAATATGGGCTTTCAATCCCAAAGGCTGCTTTTTACTACTTTCAAGTATCTATAATACATGTCTCCAGAATGGCAGAACATTCAGAAATCTAATCGGAATATTTGTCAATACCTCCATGGATGTGCCTTTCTTTACCTTTCAGAAAATGATGCAAAGACATTAATCTCTGAAATGAAATTCTTCAAAAATATGTAGAAGTGTTACATGTAGATGTTTAGTTTCATAATAATAATTCATAATATACTATTATTAGCAAGTGATATTCTATAGCAAACCACATCTTTACCATTGGACAGCTGACCCAAAAGGCGTAGAGAATCTTTTCTGTTGTGCTGATTGCTTGAGCATTGATTGAGCACAAAAAAGCAAGACTCAATGGGACAGAGCAAACCACTGTCTTAATTTAGGCTCTCTTCCAACTGGGAGAATTCCATAACTATGGCAAAAATGAATTAACATTCCCTGGAAGATGTAATAATGGAGATAAATTTCTTTGTTGGTTGTTTCATGAGTAATATCAAGTGAGATATAAAATAGGTAGAAAGATGTGGCCCCAAAATGTCTGCTGGTGACATGGAGGCTCCTTGCAGAAAGTCTGAATGGAAGAGAGATTCAGACTTTCTGCAAGGAGTCTCCATGTCACCAGCTGGTTTGCTCTGTCCAATCAACTCTTACTTTTTGGAGCAAATAAAATACAATCAGCTTTTAGTTATCCAGACTGGCTATAGGAGATGTTGGGACAGCTAGGTGGATACAGAGTTGGGAGGTCTGCATTCAAATCTGATCTCAGATGCTTGTGAGCTGTGTGATCCTAGACATGTCAGCTAACCCCCAAATACCTGACCCTTGCTGCACTTCTGTTGTTTGTCCCTTTTTCAAAGAGAACCAGTGATATCTTAGGGTGATGCTGTGCTGAGCTTCATCAAGCACCAGAACACTATGAAGTCTCCTGAATGTTATCTAAAACTATTTGAAAGAGATAATCCTAACAACCTACACAGGGAAAAAAAACCCAATAGATGAAGAAAGCCTCCTGTTCAGATGATGACCTACAATGTGCTAGGAAGCCCATCGAGGCAGTCCAAGATCTCAGAGAGGTACTGTAGATGGAACCAGAACGAGGCCCAGAACTGAAGAGGAAGAGAGTGGGCTGGATTGTAGTTGGGAAACTGCATCATTGTCAGTGATCCTAAATTGTTCCCTAACACAGAACTCCAGTGTTTTCTCATTAAAACTTTTTTTAAAAAAATCATGGTATGCCTCAGTTTCTGAAAAATTTAAATTACTGTGGCTTTAAGAGCAATAGAGAAATACATGGTTGGCAGGAAGTTCCATTGATGGAAGTTAAACAAGAAGTGAGGTAAAAGATAATTCAGTTTAACTCACCAAGCCCTTATCAAGTTTTTACACCCCAAACCACCACAGCCCCCACAGCCATTATCCTGGAATCAACCCCTTTAGGGATGTGATCTGGTAATTCCTTTGGCAGGTGCTGAATCCCCCAGTGGCAGTCGCTGCTACTGAAAGAAGATCCAGAAAAAGAAAGGTCTCAACACCAGAGTCTTTGGCACTGTCAAATGGCTCAACATCAGAAATAGATATGATTTTATCAATTGAAATGACATTTAAGAAGCTGCGTTACCATCCACCTTGCTATTGCTGCCTATTAAGACTTCTTCTATCTGACTGCTAGCTCAGATGACACCAGTGTTGTCTCCTTGATTAGGATGCCAGCTTCTGGAAACTTGATGCAATTCAGCACAGCATCACCCTGAGATGTCACTGGTCCTTTTAAAAAGGAATAAATTTATTGATTATAATGTAACATATTACATATAATATTTTTGTATTATATTTATTAAATTTAATTATAAATAACAAATATATGTAACATATGTAAATATATTATAAATTATAGGATTTTAAATTATTTACCTTAGATAAATTAGATAAAATATTTAAAGTTTATCTTATATATAACATTTCTAAATAAATATATATTATTTATGACAGCATAAATATAATCTACATAAATACATTTAGAAGTATATCAAATATATATCATTTTACTATTCATATTTTAGCAGAAAATAAATATTTGCCAAGAGATTAGCACAGTGCCTGTTACATAATAGATACTTGATGTTCCCCTCTTTTTAGAATTCACAGTTACCATGCAACCAACCTTGATACTGAGAAAGATGGAGTGAGGATTCATGGATCTCACTGACAAGGAAGAAGCCCAAAACATTTGCCCCTAAATTTAAATTCCTTCACTAAATGTGAGCCACACTAGTTGGGTCTGCTGCATATTAATTTGATCTAGCTCAGCTGGGCCCTTACTTTTGCTCAAGAGTCTGCCAAGTGTATATTGCTTTAGTGCAATTGCTTCAGACTTTTCCTAGTTTTCTAAAATTCCTTTCTCCCATTCTGCCCTTGCCCCTCATTTCAACCTCAGGAGATTTCTTCCCCTTTCACATTACTTAGAAAATTGAAGCCAACTGACCTGAAGCAGTTCGGTATCCTGAAAAAGCCTGGATTTGAATCTAGAAGCCTCTCTATGACTCAGTTTCCTTATATATAAAATGAGGAATTAGATGAACTCTAAGGTCTCTTCTAGCATTAAATCCTATTATGTTTCTTCCTCACCCCAAAATCTCTGTTGCTTTACCTTCCTTATTATAGCTCTTCCTCATTTTAGAAGAAAACATTTCTTCCTTTTCATCAGGATTAACCTCTCCATCTGCATCCTCGATCCATTCTCCCCTTCCTATCCCTGAGCCATTTTCTCATTTTTATCTTGGATTTAGTACTATGCATGGCACATGGTAGGTGCCTAATAAATGTTTGTTGAATTGATTTTCAGTCTCTAGATCTGTTTCTTCCCTATCTCCTTCCCAACTCTGCAAGCATGTTTGGGTCTTCTCAGTCTAAAAAAGATCTGCTAAATCCCCAACCCTTAATTTTTATTTCTGCAACCTTCTCAAGTCACCATTCCATCTTTTTCATTCCTTTCTGCTCCAAACTTACAGGATCAGCTATCTACACTCACTCTAGTTTATAGCCCACTCACTCTTTTTAATTCCTTGTAATCTGATTCGCCCCACTAATTTTAATTTTAACTAAAATGTTCTTTTAAAAGTAGCCTGGAGAAGAAAGGTCCTGGGTTCAAATCAGACCTTACACACTTCCTAGCTGTGTGATCCTGGGCAAGTCACTTAACCCCCATTGCCTAGCTTTTACCATTCTTCTGCCTTGGAACTGATAATTAGTATCGATTCTAAGACAGAAGGTAAGGATTAAAAAAAGTTACCAGTAACTCCATGATTAAATCTAGTGTATGATACTGGATAAGTCATTTAACCTCTCTTATTCTTAGTTTCCTTATCTCTAAAATGAAAGGGTTGAACTCTGGTTCTACATTACAGTCCTTTTCTCAGTCTTCACATTTCTTGATTTCTGCATCATTTTACCCTATTAACCTTTGCTTTTTAAATAATCTCTTCTTCTTCTTTGGCTTGGCATAATACTCCATGGTTCTCACTCCTTTTCTGGTTTCTCTTTCTCTTTTTCTCATCCACTAAATGTCAGTCATCAAAATTCATCCTTTTACCTTTTCCTCTTCTCTCTATATTGTCTCCTTCAACCACCTCATCTACTCTCTTAATTTTATCCATCACCTTTTACGCAGATGACTTTCAAATCTTTAAAGGTCCAGCTTCAAAATCCCTCCTTGATTCTAGTTCTAGTTTTTATGATTTGAGAACTTCACCTGGATATTCACCATACCTCACACTCAGCATGCCAAAAACTGAGCTCATTATCTCCCTCACTCACACTAACTTCTCTCTGATGTCCCCATTTTAGCTTTTTGCACCACAATTCCCCCAATTTACCAGATGAGAAATCTTCATCATCTCTTTCATTCCTCTCTTTGCCTGGTCCTGACCCATCCAATCAAAAACCACTCCATGATGGCTCTTACATCTATTCTCTCTTTTCCATTTCCAATACCATGACCCAAGTGTGATGCTTCACTTTTTCTCAGCTGGATTATTTATTTTGTCTCTAATGGGCTTTAATCATTATTTTCCCTGTCACTATCCTCTTCCCACTCCAATCCATCCTTCATATGACTGCCAAATTAATCTTCTATAATGATAACTCCAACTATGCCATTACACTGTTGATAAAACTTCAATGTCTCTCCATCACCCACAGAATAAGGTTAAAACTAGTATAATGCAAGGTTGCTAGCAGAAGCTTTTTGCTTCTGCAATTTCAAACTGTAACAGAAAGGCAGTTGGAGGTTTTAGAATCTTCAGAAAGTCAGTTGGAGCCTGAGGCTATAAATAGGGCTGAAGTTCCAACTGATGGGGCTTTTGCCTTCTGGCTTTCACTTTGCCTGGGGGCTTTTGCTTTTGGGGCTTTGGCTTAGCCTGTTGGCTTCGGCTTTTCAGCTTGGTTTTGGCCTTTTGGCTTCAGCATTGTCCAGTGCTTATTTTGTCTTGGGGTAATTTGGACCTATCTGATTTCTCTGGACCTCTCCCTGAACTCTCCATTATATCCCTGCTATTTCCCCTGAATTTTTCTTTGGGCCCTGGGAGGAAGGGAGGGCTTGGTGATTGGACATTACAGGTTTAGTTTCTGTAGTCAAGTAGGGCATCCTAAACAAGTTACCCCTAATTTAGTGATTTGATAAATACTTTACTTCAAAGGCAGTCAAACCTTCCTGACTGGGAGAGCCAGACTCTCTCAGCTTAACCCTCTCCTATGACCCATCCCCCAGTACCAGCCTTCTTCCTAGCAGTGGTTAGAAAACCTAAAACCTCTTTCCCTCTGATTATTCCTGACTTTAATAAATCCCCTTTGTTACCTATACAAGTCTCTGGTGGATCATTGTATCAAAGATTAAGGCAAGGGCTGAAAAGGGAAGGAATTATTTTCTTTTTATTTTTTGAGAGAACCGCAGGCATCCATCTTGGCAGGAAGTACCTATCTGAGACTTCCTGCAGCCATCAGTTTCACTGGCAGGGAGAAGCCCTTTTGACTCCTCCCTCAAGGGACTCTAGAAATTAACAGGAGAAACCCTCCATCCAGATATAAAACATTTCTAACTGGCCCAAATTCCTGTGGTACCTTTGAGGTTCCCTGCCTGAAGGGTTCAGCCTATCTCCTCAATATCCTCTGCCTCTAGCCTCGGTGAATAAGCCTGTTTAAGCTGCCCTCCTGTATACTCCCTATCATTCCCCTACCTTCCTATATACCACCTCATCCTTCCCTACACTCAGCTATCTCCTTCATTCCCCTTCCAAATCACCTTAATCCCCTTTATCCCTCCTCACTACCCAAATTGCCTGAGACCTGCTGTTTTACCTACTTCTTTATAACACTAGTCATCCTGGCATTCAAGACCTTTAAAATATGTCTCCAATCTGTCCTTCTAACCCAGTGGTTCCTAAACTTTTTTGGCCTACCGCCCCCTTTCCAGATAAAATATTACTTAGCCCCTAGGAAATTATTTTTTTATTTTAATAGCAATTAATAGGAAAGATAAATGCACCTGTGGCCATCACTGCTTCCCTGGATCACTGCAGCACCCACCAGGGGGCGGTAGTGCCCACTTTGGGAATCACTGTTCTAACCTTATCTCAAAATTACTCAAAGGAGTGGGCTGGTAAAATTTTAAGAATAGGTTGGCTGAGGAAAAAATATATGCACTAGCACACTTTTAAATTTAATCTGCATTGTAACATTTTATCACTTTGTAAACTCTTGACAATCAGTGAAACAATAAATAAATCCCTGTTTTTGCTGATTTCCGAGGTATAAATGCTTACACTGAAAACATATTCTTAAGAGCTAGATTGAGTTAACTCCACCATTCCCATGACTACTCCCACATATGTCTTTAATGTTGTAACCAAATTGAACTACTTACTGTCTCCTAGTCACACCTTCCTCCCTCGCTTTTCTTGCTTTTGCTTAATAATGTCTGTCCCCTTCATCTTGACATTGAAATACTACCCAAGGTGGAAATTTGTTTCATAGCTCAAAGTGTGCTACCTAGATTGGTATGAGCTTGAGCCAATGGCGGAAGAACATGACTTCTCCACTTTTTCAGGGTCCTGGATAACATTGGGGAGGATAAACTATAACAGGTCGACCCTACAAGAGTGGGGCCAGAGTCACTCATGTTACACGGCTCATTCTCCACAGGCAGTTCAAACCCTTCCTTCTCCAAGATACCATCCCTGATCTCTACAACCAGATGCAAGCATACGGTATAGAAATCAGTCCTGGAAAAAAAATTTAGTGGTGATCTAGTCATCATCATCAATGAGGAAATTAAAGAGAAGTGTCTTGTCCAAGGTCACTCAGGTAATGGGTAGCAGAATCAGTTCCTGAACCCTCTCTACCTCTTACCAACCTCAGTGACTCTTTTTTTAAAAATTACATTTATTCTTGTGTTATATTTATCCATGCATTTCCTCATCTGTCTAATTTCAAAGTAGGAGCTCTTTTGGGTACAGGCTCCTCTTCAACTTGGAATACAATGTCTTGCCTATAAGCAAGTCCTCAAGAAAAAGCTGCTGAATTAAACCAAACTGGCTCCAGTGGCCTCGTTTGCTTCTAATGTCTAGTATCATTTGAGGCTTTTTGAAGGAGACAACACTTTTAATTATAGCATCAGTAAGATTCCTAATAGCAATTTTCCTTTCTGCATATTTGCTCCAAGCGCTTCCCATGAAGCTCTCAAAACAGTACTTTGAATATGGTTACTAAACTCAATATAATCCCCTCTCTCTGCAAGAGTCTATATCCCATTGCTTAGTCCTGGAGGCAACGAATGACATACAAGACAGGCAGACAGCACTGGCTTGAGAAGCACTAAATCGACTATGGTGTGGCACAGACTCACAGGGTGACAAACTTCTTAAGAAAGCCATAAGGTGTATTACTTAATAAAGGGTGTTTGGAGATATATACTTTTCACCCATGTATTTGCAGAAATCTTCATAAAAAACTTCTCTAGACTGAATTCTTAATTCTTCATGACCACTTTCCATCACGGGAAACTCTGCTAAAGTTGGTCCCTGCCCTGTTTACTTCTCCCCATCTTCCAACCCTTTGCTTTATTAATAATATTACATAATGTACGGCAGCATATCCATAATTTCTAACACCATGATTTTATTAGACCCAAGTGAGTGAAAATATTCCATCCCATTAATAGTTATTCTTTTAGATATCCAGCATAAATATTGCTCATAAAATTTTTATTTCCCAACTTATTTTCAGTACAACTCATGAGGGCTCCATAAAATTTGCCAGAGAAAATTATCCACAATGTAGCCTGAAGATTTTATCTCTTTCGATGGCTCTGAGCACAGACTGAACCAACCAGGGTCCTGGATTTCCACTTAGCATTTCTAGGTCCATTTCCTTCAAAGCATTTTCCAAACATTACCTAAGTGATGAGGAACTGGGAGCCAGGACCTTGGAGCGGTAAACACAGAAGACTAAAACACAGTTCTGAGGAAATGAGAATTCAGAAAGGAAATATGACTGGGGCCAGAACCCAGAACTCGAAATCACCAGCCTTTTTTTTCCCCCTTTTGCCTGACATCTCTGTTTAAGACAAAGAGGATATTGTATTGACCAGTGGGGTATTATGTTATGATGATGTTATGATGTTGTATTGTGCAATATACTCTCAGAGACTCTTGATCTCACCATTGTAGCTATTCCACCATGTAGACCAAGACTCCATACAGACCTTTTCGTTTGTTCTGATTTTTGTTCTTGTGAAGAGGCAGGTAGGTGGGCTGGTAGAGAGAGCACTGGACCTGTAGTCAGGAAGAACTGAGTTCAAATCTACCCTCAGATGCTTTTGAGCTGTGTGCCCACAGGGCAATCATTTAACCTCAATTGGCTTCCATTTCATCATCTGTAAAATAGGAATAATAATAGCACCAAACTCTCAAGGTTGTTGTAATGATCAAATGAGATATTTGTGAGGCATTTTGTAGGCAGCTGCTTGATCTATATTTGTTTTCTTCCACCTGTCTCCTTCCATGAATCCTCTAAACCCGCTCTCTCCAAAGGACCGAGGGGCTTCTTCCCCAGGCCACCAGAGGGGTCCAAGACCTATAGGAACTGTTGAGCACTGATGATCCATGAGGAATCCTTGCACTCAGACTTTTGATATCTGACAGTGGTGTCTCAAATAGAAAAAGATCACAGTTGGCAGAAGCATATTGACTTAGAAACACAAAAATTAACATTTCTATATTCTGTTGTATTTTAATTTATTTTGCTCAACATTTCCCAATTTCATTTTAATCTTGTTCAGGTTTTTTGGGGGAATCTTGTTCAGGTGCATTTGGGAATATGGCAGACCACCTGCAGATCAGAAGCTATGAAGGTGATGCCTCCAATGTATGACATTGGCCAAACATGGTTTTTGCCCTGATCCCGCACTGATATTGGCTGTTCAAATCTCTCTAGGTGTATGTCCCCTTATTTATTTATTTTTATTTTTGAAAACCCTTACCTTCTGTCATAAAATCAATACTGTATATTGGTTCTAAGGCAGAAGAGTGGTAAGGGCTAGGCATTGGGGGTTAAGTGACTTGCCCAGGGTTACACAGCTGGGAAGTGTCTGAGGCCATATTTGAAGCCAGGACCTCTTGTCTCTGGGCCTGGCTCTCAATCCACAGGAGCCACCTAACTGCCCCCAGAACCTCCCTTTATTAGGCAGTTGGGTGGATCAATAGATAAGAGGCTGGGCCTGGAGTCAGGAAGAATTGAGTTCAAATCCTGCATCAGACACATACTAGCTGTGTCATAGTCACTTTACCCTATTTGCCTCAGTTTTCTCATCTGTAAAATGAGCTGGAGAAGGAAAAGGCAAGCTACTCCAGTAACTTTGCCAAGAAATCCCTAAATAGGGCCATGAAGAGTCGGACAAGATGGAAAAAGACCAAATAATAACACCACCATCTCCTCTTATCAGAAGGTAAGTTCCTTGAGGGCAGGATTTATCTTATTTTAGCATTTAAACATCTGTTTGCACACAGTAAACACTTTATATTAAATACTATTTTTTTTCTATTTATTTGTTCTTCCATGGGATAGGGGGAATTGTATCTTCCCAGATAGGAGGCCCTGGGAAAATCTTCAGTTTCCCTTTACTAATTCTGCTTTTGCCTGTTTATATGTTGTATGTCCTATTCCCTATTCCCCCCAAATATTAGTTCCTTGAGATCACAGATTATTTTTGGTTAGCCCTTAGCACAGCATCATATACATTATAAGCTCTGAATAAATGTTTGTGGATTATATTAGAAAATTATAAAACAGATAGAAAAATCAATAACAAACTGTCAAGAATAAAAATCAAGAATAAAAATGTGCTCTGAGACCACTTCATCTTGAATTTTGCCAGATATGTTCTATAAACTATACAGAAATTCAACTTTGTAAGGAGTATGAGGATAGAGACTATTATCTTAGCTCTCTCATGTTAGCTATCTGTTCATAGTAGATATTATTTCAGTGTTTGTTATATTTGAATTAGTCAATGAAAAGGAAGTCTAAGTTTTTGGTTCTTGTTTTATTGATTGGGTATAAAAAAAAGTGGGAAAAATTGGGGCATCTAGGTGGAGCAGTGGATAGACTGTCAGGCCTAGGGTCAGGAAGATTCATGTTCCTGAGTTCAAATCTAGCTTCAGAACACTTACGAGCTATGTGACCCTGGGTAAGTCACTTAATCCTGAATCTGGCTTCCTTCAGTTTCCTCATCTGTCAAATGAGCTGGAGAAGGAAATGGCAAACCACTCTAGTATCATTGCCAAGAATTGGAGTGAAGTGTCAGTCATGACTGAAAAGCAACCTTAAAGGAAATACTTAGGTACCTCTTCCTAGGATCAGTCCCATTTTACAAGAGGATTTGCTTGTCCAACAAATCCCCATTTCCCTTTCTCCTAAAGACCTCATTCTATACTGTCAGGATTATAGTATACTTGTGTCAATCAGAAGATCCTCCTTGTCTCTTCCTGTCAACTATGCCTGTTGAATTTTATTCATAATAAGCTGCCCCATAAAGTACATCTGTTCTCATACTAATTTAATTTACACTCTTTACACACCTATTCCTGGGAAGCAACACTTCGGGAGGGAAGCTAATGCTTTCTGGTAGAGAATATCACTAATTTTTAACAAGTCTAACATTTACCTGGAATCAGGCCACCATAAACACAATGGAAAGTGTTTTTATTTTATGACTTGACTTGGAATTATGATCATTTTTCAAGCTAATATCTTTAAAACCCCCTCTGAAATTCTCAGTAGACTACACCACTAACTCCCAGTTTATTCTACTTCCTAATATCTCCATCTGTCCTTTAAAAGCAGACTATACTTATAACTCCCAGTTCATTCTACTCATATCCCCACCTGTCCTCTAAGGGTAAACTAGTAGATGACTAACTCCCAGTTTATTCTACCCTCCAATATATTTGGGTTGTTGAAATAATGGAATGGAGTAGAACTTTTGGCAAATCCTCTATTTGAAGTCAGAGGAGGGAGAAAGAAAGCTATGTTTGTCCCCCAGGAGAGAGAAATCAAGAGGACTACCAACCAATAAGAGTTCAAGCCCTTTGCAAATGGTCTAGCAAAAAAAGACAAGTATTGGGCAGTGTCATTTCTCTGCCTATATACGACCTCCTCCATGACATTCCTCTTTCCCTGTCTGTGAGGAAGGGTGAATTCCTCCAGGAAAATGGATCCTTTAATAGCTGACCACTGCTTGACCTTGTCTCTAAATTTTAAAATTCTCCCCTAGAGTGAATCAGGCAACAGATATAATAGAATTTTCCCCTTTTCTGTATCCCTACCCTCATCTATTTCTGTTCCAGTATTAACTGAAAAGCTTAAATGGTTTCTAATGTCAAGATCTTTATTTTGCTGCCTATTACTCCATTAAGTATAATCAATTTAGCTTTTCTGGGGTTAATTATTTCATTTTAGGACTATCTAGAACTCTCATTTGTTCATCTCTCTCCCTCTCAACCTAAAACTCACCTATCCGTGCTATTTATCTGTTCATTTATACCTCCACCAGAATGCTGGACAGAGGGAAAAAACCCAACCCAAACTCTGTATTGGCCAATTTTGCTTATTATTAAAAGCTCTGGTGACATTGAGATTATTGGCTGTGTTGTTTTTTAGGTTATTTGTAGATTTGACTTGTTCTTCCTATCCTCATCTCCCAAGAGAAAAAGGTATAGTATTGTTCTTATTACACTAGCATGTATCAAATGTTACTAGCTTAGGTGCAGTGGTTAGGACACTGCTCTTAAGAGTTGTGAAGACTTGGATTCAAGTTTCACATATCATATTCAAACTCTGAGAGTTGTGAGTCTCACCTTCATTGACAGGTGAAGACAGTTGGAGACATCGGAATGTTCCCAGATGCTGTGAGGACAAGAGGAAAGGCAGTTGGCCAAAGGATATAAATACCCTGACAGCCATCTGACAAGGAACCTTTGGCTTTGACCCTTAGCCTGGAACCCTTGGGCCTTGGACACTAATCTCTGATCTTGGAGCATTGACCTGTGGATCTCTGACCATGGGTCCTCTGATTTTCTCTGAATTCCCCCTAGATATTTAGACATCTGAACCATCATTAGATATTTAGGTATTCGTGCCCGGGTGGGAACCGGGAAGAGGAAAGGAGAAGAAGCAGAGGGAGGTAAGGGAGGTATTTCCTGAAGGCTGTAGGACTGACATAACAATTGGCAATAAGAAGCTGAGAGGGATCATCGCTATCTGTATCAACCAAGCAGATTGCTTTCTCTGGTTTGGCTGTGGCCAAGCTGAGCCAGAGGAGGTGAAGAACAAGAGCTCCAGCATTACTAAACAGCCTACAGTCCTAAGGGATTAGTGATCATAGCCATTAGTGACAGGGTCTCCTATCCCCAATCTGTTCCTGATTATTCCTTTCCTTTATTAACATCTATAGATAAAGTTTATTAAGTACCTTCCTGAGTAGTTATTACATCACAATTCTTGGGGAGGAAGCAACACAGTCAGATGAAAACGTTATCCAAGGCTAATAATAATTAGCCACTATTAATAATCAATCCAACCCCAGGTGGGACCTGAAAGGGTTACTCATCCACCTGACCTTTAGGGATCCTGCCTGGGAGCTGTTATCGAGAAGCAGTTATTATAACATCCAGCTGGGTGACAGGCCTCGGGTGTCCCTGCACCAGCTGTCAAGGGAATCCAAAGCACAGCTTCCCTGATTAATATACCCTATAATAATCTAATAGTAGACAAAGATACCTTCTTTATAACACACCTCTAACAGCTACTGGCTGTTTGACCCTGGACAAGTTACTTATCCTTTCATTGCTCCCAGGCAATTCTCTAAGATAAAACTTGCAGAAATGGCAAAGATTCATTGCAGCAAGGTCATATTCCTACTGAGAGCTCCTTAAACCAATGAAAATGCAGGCTCAGTTGTTTGTGTGTGTTTTTTTTAAAGCTGGTTTTCCTACATTATATCCAGAAAACAATTTGAGCTTTCTTCTATTTATTTAAACATTGCTTTATTTGCCTATTAGTGCCTGGCACATAGTATTCACTTAGTAAATGTTTATGTTTGTTGATTAATTAGTAGGTATTTTCTATTAAGAATGTAATTATACTTTGGACCTCAAAAGGCAGATACTAAATCTGTATGGCATTTTAGAATATTAGTATCTTCACTGAATTATTTGGTTTCAGATGAGTTTTAAAAGGCATGTTTTCATAATGTCCCCCTCTAGGCTATGCCATGATATTTAATATGGCAGGCCAGGTGGAACTCTCCATATTAGATGGACTCATTAAACTACTTTTACTTTTTGTTCCATTTTTCACATTGTGAACATATTTCAAATATTTTTAGAGCACCCAAGAGGTCTCTTAAAAATCAGGCCTCTATTCCTAAAAGCAACAAGGAAACAAAGAAGTTTCAGGATTGGCCATTTTACCAGTCAGTAAAATAGGAGCTTGCTAAATAGAATTTAGAGTGTACTTGGCACATAGTTTATACATTTCATAGAAGAACATGTCTCATTAACTAGAAATGGTCATCACTAATTCATCAAAGATTACCCATCCATGGTGTTGGTGTGGAACTATGAAATCTAATATCTCAAATTCTCGATGGAGCCACTCATTACTTTTGCCAAGACTCAGCAGAGGTTTGTGCTTGGAGAACAATTGTATTTTAAGGAATAATAGCTTTACTTACTTAAAGATGGGGCTGGTTTTATTGGCATTAAAAATTGCATTATCCAGACTCAACTACATATCTATACATCATACCAAGCAGACACTGGAAGTTGGAAAGCTCATTTTATTACTTTAGCTGCAAGTGTCTATTTCAATCTGCCTATTCATCATAGTATTTCCTACTCTGAGGCTTTTTTGCAGTACAATGTACATAGCAGTTTATGTGCCTGATCTTTAAGCAAAAAGGCTTTTTTGGTGGGTTTTGGTTTGTTTTTTTTTTGGTTGTTGTTCTGAGAATCCTAATGAGAAAAATATTGTGAGTCTAGAGAACACACAAAGAATGTGCTGTGACTGATACAAGTTCTGGTCTGTTTTTTTTTAATTAGCTTAAATGTATTTTATTCAAACTAACACACATCCTCCATCCTTCCTTAGCCCTGTTTACTCAGCTGGATGTCCACAGGGTCCAATTTTCCCTCCAATTGCCCTCGCACACTAATATAATTGCTGCTCATATGGGTAATTGGTCAGCCTACAGCAGCGTTTGTATGCATTTGCTCATCTGCAGTATCTGGCAGCTTCTCAAATGAATTTGTAGGCTCATAGCTCTAGCATGGATTTTCAGTTTTTGTCTCTTCACATAAAAGCTAAACAACCCAATAAATCTTTAAAGGAGCTCTTTTTTTTTAAAAAGCATTTTAAAATACAGTTAACATATACATTATTTCAAATGCACATAAACCTCTATTCAATGCCTCCCTTACTCTAAATAATTAAACCAAATTAAACAGATTTGATACAATTCTAGTAAAGAAAAAAAGCAGTGCTTTTCCTTGAGAATTTTTTAAAAATGGTCATTTCACAGGTTGACTTAACATACATATAAGAAATCAACATCATTTTACAACATTTTGGTGTGGCTTTGTTTTTTAGAAAGTTTAAAGATGTAGTGCTGTCAAATTTTGAGCTAGAAGGGACCCTCTTAATAAGTAGCTGAGATAGAATGAAAACCTAGGGCTTCGGACTCAACATCCAGAGTTCTTTTCACTGTGCTTTGCTGCCTCCCATCCTATTTCTCCTTTGGCCCTCAGCCATCTTCATGAGGCCTTTTCTCTTTACTTCCAAGTGAGCCAAAATTCTACTTTTATGATGCTGATGATACATATTTGTGTGTGTGCGCAGGTGTATAGTGTCTATACTCGGGTGAATAGAAATATAGCTCTCTATGTATAGAGAGGGTCTCTGCATGTGGTATACATATGTATAGACATATAGATATAAGTCGATAATTATCTGTATCGCTATACCTGTAAATAGATATAAAACCTATAGGATTATCCCTAGCTCTATGCCTGCATATAGATGTAAATCTATAATTATCTGTTTTGCTCTAACTGTATATAGACATAAAATCTCTAGCATAATTTGTATTTCTATTCCTATAGAGAGATATAACATCTCTTGCAGCCTTATCTCTGTCTTTATATAGAGATATACAATCTATAGAACTAACTCTATACTCGTACATAGTACATGTTGATGACACGCATACGCATATTCTTTACGGTACGGTCCCCAAACCCACGAGGGACACTTCCTAAGATCTACCGTGGATGGCTGAAGCCATGGAACTAACGGAACATTTGCTGCTCACCACGGGGTAACCGAGTCAGTGGATACGGGGGCACAAAGGGGCCTTCTGACAGGCTGGCAGTGAGAACACTAGAGGCAGAATGGAAGCATTTCACATGGATGCTGGTCATGGGGGCAAAGAGAAACGGGTCAGAGGATGGGGCCGGAGGACTTGGCCATGTTACAGCCGATACTCACTTGGCTGGGGTTTGAAACTTACCAACTGTTTTAAAAAACTTTCTGGAATTTTCCAGATTTTTTTTGTTTTTCCCATGGCAAACCACACCTAACTGAATAGGCATGTACCAAGTCAATGGATGTTGGGGCACGACTATATATCCAACGTACACATTGTATATATCTCATATGTACACACACAGACACCATATACATAATACGTGGATGTGAAATATCTATAATCATACACATGCATACTACACATTCTATTGCACACATGTATGATATACACATATATGTAGGTGTTTACATATGACACTTATATACCCACATATAAATACTACATATAGTATAGATACATGATGTATCTACACACATTATGTAGACATCCATGTATGCACACACACACACACACACACAAAGTACAACTCCTTTTTAGTGGCCCTTCACATCTCTAGCCAAAAAAAATAATTGCAGTCAATGCCTCATAGCAGAGAAAAGAAGGAATTTTTAAAAGTTATACCAACTTTAGGTGTTTTTAAAACATAATTGCTCTGAGTAACCAAAGTAAACTAGAACTCAGCAGGCAAGATACTACTTTTGAATAAAGGTGATGATAAGTCAACAAGCATTAAACACCTATTATGTACTCAGGGCTAGGCAAGATGCTGAGGATACGAAGGAAAACCAATTTATAAACAAGTACTTAAGGAACTTACATAGTAATGATAATTTAGTTAGCATTCCATAATGACTATAAAAATTAATCTGTGCTTATAAGAAGTTCTGGAGGCAAGACAGAAATGAGAGGAACATTCATTCAAGGAACATTCATTTTACTGGGGATGTAGAATATAATATGTACACAAAATAGTGTCATATAAATTCATTTGACTGAGAGAAAAGGGATAAGGAGGATCAGAGAAGGCTTCAAAGAGGAAGTGTAGCAACTAAAGTTGGACCATAAAAGAAGTTAGGTTCCAAAAAGGCTTGAGAGAGAAGAGGGAGTGCATTCTGGGCAAGGGAATGATGGTAGGAAATGGAATGTCTTATTTAGGAAACCAGTGGTCCAGTTTGACAAGAAGGGATATTGAAGGGAATGAACATTTATAAAGCATCTGCTACATGCAGGGCACTGTCCTAAGCACTTTACAAATATTATGCATGCATATGATGCAACAATCCTAGGAGGTAAGTGCTGTAATTATCTCCATTTTACAGTTGAGAAAACTAAGGCAAAAAAGGTTAAGTGATTTGCCCAGAGTCATATAGTGTCTCAGGCTTAAATTGAACTCAGTTCATTTTGACTCCAGGCGTAGTACTCTTTCCACTGTACCACTAAGCTGCCTTTCTGATGGGAACGTGTCTCAGAGGGACAATGGCATAAAAATTGGATGGGGTCAGACTGTGGAAATTAATCTTAAAGGCTTGAAAAAACTAAATTTTATTTTGTAGTCAATATGGAGAAGCTTTAAGGTCAGACTTGTTCCTTAGGAAGATTATATTTTGCAACTACATGGGGAACAGAATGGAAAAGGAAGAATATTGATCTATATTATATGGGTACTCTTGTAATAAAGGTTTGGGAAACTATATTTTAAAATAGATAGGAACTAACTAATTAGTCTAAGACTTCAGGAAGTCTTAAGGAAATTTAAATTAAAATATGACCCTGTCTTTTGCCCAAAAAGATGATGTTTTAAGATTTACTTTCAAGACAAGTGCTCAATTGTTTTTTTTTAGGACTAGTTATATTTTAAACTAACCCACGTTGCACTTTAGTTTTGCCTTTGAGATGAAGACATCAAAGCAATAGGCCCCATAGGGAATACTCTTGAAGCATACATTGATCTGGGTATAATTTTCATTAATTTCAAGTCTATGTATACAGGTCTGGTTTCTCTCACATTCTTTCGACTTTTTAAAAAACTACTTTTATTTGTATCCTCTTTTTCCATCACCTATTCTATTTCCCAATTTGGGATTAGCTAAGTATTCTTCTCAGAAATTATTCCCTCATAAAGCTAATGGTATTAGTAGCTCATGGGTTCAACAATATAGTTAAACCTCCAAGTTAAAAATTATGCTCAAAACATATGGGTATAAAAAGCAAGTGGAAAACATCAGACACCTCAAAGTAGACTATAGGCTGATTTAAATAACTGGTGGCCTAAGAATAAAACAAATTCCTGCAGCTTTTGTTTTAAAAAATATTTATTTAAAAATAAGATTTCTAAAAATACAATACATAATACATTTCAATAGAAGTAAAAATTTCACAATTTAAATTAAAATAATCTGTAAAGAAAATAGAAATATTACATGAATAAAACAAAAGAAAATACAAAACCCATTTTCATAAGGCAGACACATAATTTTACTTTTTCATTTAAAGAACCAGTGCAGATTGCTTATTTAAACAAGTAAATCCCAGGTTGATTCAGCCATATTCCTTCCTTTCTTCCAACTCCCCCTACTTCTCAGTCTCTAACCAGATCTCTCTTTTTTTAACTATCAGCACTCTAAGTAACTGCGACAGTGTAGATTTTGTCATACAATGCCCTATGATAACAGTCATGTTATAGTAGTAACAACAAAGCAGCAAAACAGTACATAAATTTACGCTCAAATGTACTATAAAATGTTTTCTACAAGACTGGCAATTGATATTTTTAGGGATTCTAGGAACAGGACCTTTGCATGACACTAAGAGAATAGAAAAAGTTAAAACAGTCTCAGGAATACATGCCAAATATATACACATACAACATGGAGTGGACAGATTTTTCTCTGTATCTCAGAGCAGCACAGATTTGGTCTTGTCACTAAAAATTCCAAGTCACATTTCATTGGCATAGGGCACAAAGGATTAAAAAGAAATGACAAATTCTAGTGCATAAGGACAGGTCAAATAAACTGGCCAATCTTATTCAATCCCATAACTGAGATCCTTCTCACACCTCAAATTAAATTTGCACATGAGTCTCAACTCTTTATTATAGTGTTTCAGTTTGCTCCTACCATATCCCTCTACTGGTTTAACCTCTTCTTGTTAAAGACTGGGAATGCCCATTTTCCTCTATCTTATTATGGGGCAATATCTGTGGCTTTGCTCAGCATAAGCCTAAGCAATCATACTCACCCAGGGTATATTAAACAATTCAGAAATAAATCACCTGGCTTGGAATTAACATAGTGGTGATACACTCTACATCATGTTGCAACCTCAAGAGATATAATATTGCTTGCTCTTACTTTGTCCTCTAATTTTGCTGCGTGAATTTTGGCATGTCTGCCGAAATAGTTCTAATTCACAGGTTCCATTTGCACTTCTGATTCAAAACTAAATTTTTTCCATGTAAATAGTCAGAAAAAATCATGGTAATACCATATACTATACCTTTATTTAGCAAAGAATAATGAACAATAAAACATTATTTTAAATTTGATTGTCGAGTTTATTAACATACACACTGATAAAATTCTTTGAATTGATTAGCATTTCAGCTGAAATTTTTAAGAGACTAATTGGTAGTTTGAAGAAAATGGAAGAAAAGAGAGAGAAAAGGAAAAATCCTACAAAAATAGGCACTCGCCTAGTTCAAGTAATGATTTATTCTAGATGAAAGGTAAAGAATGTCATCTTCATTTATTTTATAGTATACCTCTTTTTATGCTATGTGTTCCAGAAATTTTACATAACATATAATTTTTATAAAACGAACCATATCTCTCAGTACACAAAGTTTTTCTTTTCCAAAATAATTTGGCCTCATAAACCTTTTATACAGAATCAGTCAATGTTGCTTACTACAGTCCTGGGGGCAGGGTAGGGGCAGATGAGAAAGTCAGGGAGAACAAAATTAAGTCATAATGGGGCACACTGTTGTGGGACATAGGTTGCCACTTTGACACCTGGTGTATATTGGGGTGAAATGGAATATTTGGGATCTCTAGACCTTGGCTCACACATAATTCCATTCCCTTTCAAGTCAATAAAGGCTTGCTCATACTACTGGGAGTTCCTAGCCAAGGTTCTCTCTTCCATCTTTACTCACATTTCTGCCCTTGTTTTAGGGACAAAGATGTCAATTAGCTACAGTTTTAGTAATCCTTTTCTTCTGCCCTCCACCGAACTCCTTTTTCACATAGCAAGGCAAGGGAGAACATAGGTTGGGAAGCACTGTGCTAAGGGAACTTGCACTAAGAACTATAAATCCATCTGTAAGTAAATAACCATTCCCAAATTTATATTTTGTGTAAAAATGAATTTTCACATGCCATATTTGTTTTAGCTCAAAGCATACATCCTGAGTACCTCTCATGGAAACATGAGCCTGTTTCTATTTTTGTTTTAAGAGTAGAAGTTCATTTTTGACCTTAATAGCAAGGCAAATGGTACAATTTCCATAATTCTTTCTTTTGGAGGCATAATTATTTTTAATTGAAAAGGTTTAGAATTTTTGTTTTCTAAACCAAAATGACCTTCAACTATGGATAGGAAAAACTTTTGATGACTTAACACTGTTCCAGCCTAATTTAATAGAGGTCTATTAGGGTATATGTTTTTCTGTATTAATAGAAACAAATATTTTCACATACACAAAAATGAAGAAAAACTCTTTATGAAAAGCTTCTACTATTTTAAAAGTAGTTTGTTAAGTTACTTTGTAAGGTAGTAAATTTACATTAGAATAATCAAATTAAATTCAAAAACATATATCACTATCAGACCTAATTGGAAAAAAAAGTCCAAAGAAGAGCTATTTAAAATTTATTATGCCAATGCAATAATGTATATAAATTAGAATCTGTTAATAGAAACTGATCTGACATTAAATTCAATTTTTATAAAATTAAATACATATTTTACTCACTTCACACAGGGGAAAAAATCTTTCAGTCTACAACAATAAAACATTTCAACTCTTTGGTGCAGGAGCTAGAAATATCAGATGCACAATACTAAGCAAGTAGCACCAGGATCTCTCTTAGTGGTTGAGGTTGGGAAACAATGACTTTGAGTACCATCAAGCTAAAATAATATACAAAGCATATTGGCAAATATATAATGCTTGGGATTCATAAGTATGCTTTCACTTTACAATTTCACAAACAAAACCCCTGCATTTATTCAGAATAAACCAAGACACAAAAACATGTTATTTTCCATATGTTCATTTATATAAAATTACCAATAAATCAAGTTTCTCCCAGAAAATTCAGTAATTCTCATAAACCACAGCCTTGACTTCTTACAGTGTTACTGCGACATACCAAAAGGAATAGAGATTTTGAGGTATTTAATATCAGGTAAGAGAAATGTAAGCAATAATCACTATGTTTCTAAATCAGTGTCCCTGCCTCTGTCAGAATAAAAAGACAAGGGCTTTTTGTTGAGCTCATTAGAATGATCAGAAAAAGTATCTAGATGAGGATATAAAATGGACCCCTGGTATTTGGGAAAACAGTCTCACTGTTCCCAAATCTAACTTTGTGGAAGCTATTAATTTCTTCTCTCAGTTAAAATAGCTTCAAACTTCACATTATTTTTATCCCTCACAATTCATGTTAAGAAACATATCACTACAACATATAACCTAAGGTGTAAAACAATTTCTAAAAGATACCTAATCCAGCTGTAAAGAAACAATGGCGATTCCTCATAGTAAATATCTTAACCAAAATGAAAGCATTCACATGCATTAGGAACTTAGTTAAATAATCATCAATTAGTCAACCTAACTCAGTTAATCCAGCCTTTTCTTGAATATATTACTGGAAGTACCATGCACTGATAAAACAAATATATTTGCTGGGTTAATTCCCAATTTTAGTATGTTGCAGAAGGATAAATTGGGAAGGATTCCATAGTGAGTAAAATTACTGAATTCTCTGGTGAGACAGAAAACAGAGAAAAGACAAGCCTGTTACTGAGAAGCTGATTATTAATGACAAAAATTTTTCATCTCTTTTATCATTGATTCCTCCACCCACCGCACCCCTCTTTTAAGGAAGAATATTCATTATTCATTAGTGCTTACTTCATATGTGGTGGGGAAGTACAGAAAGAAGTCATAAAATTCTGTCACTTGTTCACAGCCATGGTAAAAGATGATGGGACAGGCAGTTAAGACTAAATGCCAAGAGAGTTTATTCTATACACTTATATCAGCTCTATTCCTAATACAAATAAGCACAGATAACTGTTAGCTCACTAAATTATAACACTTGAAGACCAGATAAAAGTAAAAAAATTGCGCCTTAAATGTCATTATACATTTGTGTTCTTTAGGATGATAAAAAGCAGAAGTCTGAGGAAACAGGCCCTATCCAGGCAGAACTATGCTAAACAGCTAACCATTTCACTGGAAGCAGAGATGCCAATATTGAGTGAGGTATGTAGTGCAATCAATTAATGATCACAATGGTTTTAGAAAGTTAATTCTGCTCCTTTCTCAGATATTTCTATAGAACACTTTGGTGGTGTTCTGAAGATGGCTAATTAGAAGAGACAATCCAATTTAGCAAATTGGAGACAAACTTCAGAATTTAAGAGAACATAAGAAGCCTTTAAAAAATTATCCACATTATTATTTAGCTAAATGGTTAAAGGATACCCCAAAGTAAAAAATATATGTATACATCTGCTAATACTTAAGGTATCATTTTTCAAAGTGCCAATATTTTATATACAAATAACGGAAAGCTCACAGAAAGCCAGGTAAAATTCTATTTGTAAACAAATAATGATTATGTCTGACAGTGGTATTCTAAGTAAATACTAACTATATATCCAGTCTCAAACAGATGTTTAAAACCTATATAATCTATGATTTAGTAAAGTGAGTCTGATCATTCGTCACATGGGAAATACAGGGAAAGAAAAAAAGAAGAAAAACTCAGAAGAGATCAGTAATTTTGTTAATTAATATTAATGCACTATAAATAAGGGTTATAGTATTCTTTATAACAGCATACATTTTTAATCATTGATACAGAGTGAAATCTTAACATCTATACATGTAAGAGCAATGGAATAACCTAAAATCTGTTTATACTGCTATTATTTAAAATCATTTATTCTTTCTGCCTGGGAGAGTATTCAGACAAAAGCTCATGATCTGCATTCAAAAATAATGAAGTCAACAAGGACATAGCTTTTGAAAAACTAGTAATTTGTGTAAAAGTGACTTGAAAAAGTTTAACAAGTATGAGTCATCATTGACAAGGCATTTAAAAAATATTAAATTTAATTCTGCCAGAAAAGAACAAAAATTAAGAATATTGAAATCCTGTTCACATTCAACAAATGTGTTACTTCTCTAAAGTAAACTATAATTTCTGCAGAAAATTTAGGATTGAAGGTTTAACAGAAATTTTGAATTCCTTATATCAACCAAAATCATGTTTTTCAGCATTATTCTTAAGTAAAATAACAAATTTCATAACAGAATGCTAATTCATTATTATTTTTAAACTAAATTTGGGGTATAACATGTAAGTATAGTGCCTTGGTTCTATAATAAAATGCACATATACATATGTACTGCTAAGCTAAGCACTACATCTTACATAATTAAATTTGTGAATAAAAAAAAAAAGATCAGTTTTGTTGCTCGGGAGGTCATTTCCAATTCTTAGAACATTGGAATTTTTTTTAATTTTCCACAACACCAATGACTTTTATGGAACTAGAATCCTTTTGACATATTTTATTTAATAAAAAAATGAGGTGTTTCTAAGAACTATTTTTATGCAATATGCAATATCAGTCATAATATTAATGACATCATATCTTTTCCAATGCCAGTAATTCTTTTCCAGTTCTCAATACATTTACTGTTTTAATATTTATGTAAGGCTTACAATAAATTAAAGAAATACTAAAAAATATTAAACCAATTTAGAGGTTCAATGAAAAGACAAAGATGAAAAGCAAACTAAATTCTTATTAAACATATAATTTTTAAAAGATGTAAAAATACCAACCTTAAAATGTTTTTATGTCTATGCTTGCTGATTTAACTGCAAGGTCTATATCCATCTTTAACTTGCTCGAACAGATTTATTAAATAAAATTAATGAATAGATTATTAAATTAATGATTCTACAATAAAATAAAACTTCTAGTTCTTGAGAATTAAGAAATTCTCAATAATGGGTATAGCACGAAACAAAAATAATTATTGTGTCCATGAGATATTAATTATAATTTTGTAATGAAAAATTACAAAATAATAATATAAAACATTTAAGTGAAACAGTAGCATATGAACTGGAAAATGACATATATATATATATATATAGATGTACGTAATCATTTTTTAAAGACTTTGTTTTCCTTACATGCTTCTCTTAAAATTTAGGCTTCTGATACCAAAAAAAAAGTTTGGTTCTTTAGTTGTCACAAGGTAAAAGAACAAATCTCTCTAATTAATAAAAAAAATAAATGCTTCAGTTAACCAAAAGAGGGCGCAAAAAGAACATCAGAGTTTGTGCTCCACCTTGGAGACTGTTCAAGTTATTTTCTCTAATAGATGAATATCAAGATTCACAGGATAAATGTGTGCTAATTGGATAACTTGGGAATGTTGAAAGCTAGGATTTGCATGTATTTGTCATATGTGTATATAGACTGATATGTAATATATCTGCCACTAAAATAAAAGAATATAATCCCTTGCCTAGTCCATGGGTTTATATTCCATGAGTCTAGCAGAGATAGTGTTAAGGCCAGGGCAGGGTAGCTATATAGACAGAAAGACAGGAAAGAAGGAAGAAAGAGTAAGGAGTCTCCCATTTTGCACTTTCAATTATATTCTAGAACATATTGTAAGCAACGCTTATCTCCTCTACCTCTTGGGTCCCAAACCTAGCAAGCCTGAGCCCTTGTCCTCTGATGCCTTCTTCCCTTTAATTTAGAAGTAGGAATGGTAGCTCTCTCCTAGGCATACTCCTGGGTGGCTTCCTTCAGTGAACAAAGTATAAATACAACTTACTTCCCATCTACTCTATCTGTGAGCTCTCCTACAGGACCTAGTCACTTCCTTATGGTCCTGGTTTACAAAGTGTGTGTGTGTGTGTGTGTGTGTGTGTGTGTGTGTGTGTGTGTGTGTGTGTGTGTGTGTGTGTGTGTGTGTGTTCTGTTGACATTAAAGTATTGGCTAAAACTGGCTTCATATTCCAAGTATCCAATTATCAACTGGGTAAAAGTTTTTAGCATATAGGATGAAGAGAATCCTGATTATTTGCCTAGTTTCACATGAATTCAGTATTTGATTCGCCTTGTAAGTGATATCTTAGCATTTGGCCAGGAGCAACAATGTTATTTTTTATATTAAGCTACATACCCTGTCAGCACCAATAAATACCTTCATTTGCTGCTATTAAATATTTAAGTTTAAAAAAAAACACCTATATTTAGACCATGAAAAATATGTTGCATATTTTTCTAACTCTATTACTCCAGCATATTTTCTATATACAATATCTCAAAGCAATGACCATAATAAAGTTTCCAGGCTATACATAAGTTTTGTTTCATGATTTCCCAGGTATGATTACTTTAACACTAAGAGAAAGCAAAAAACTAACATATTAGAAGATAAAGAGGTGAGGGATGATGAAACCTTCCAATTTATTCCTTAAGTAAAATAATGTGAATCTTCTGAAACTCTGAATGCTATAATTAAATATGTACTTTTCAAAACATGTCACCTATTCACCCAAGAATTCTCTGACTTTCAAATATACCATCATTATAATCATATGAGCATTTACCATTTAGTTTGGTGAAATCAGAAAGGCTAGTATTAGTAGCAGAAATTAAATTTCACTAACAAACTTACGGTTACCTCATAACAGTAGCCATTTCCAATAAAAGGGACCCCAATAGCCACAAAATAATATTTAAGTCCTAATTATGTTAGCCAATTAAATTTGAATTTCAATTGTATTTCGTGACAGCCAGAAATTGGTTACTTCTCTGTAACAACAGTAACTGTATAAAAGAATACCTAAAAATACTTCACTGGTCAATATTCTTAAATATAAACATTCAAAAAGCAATTCTAGTTCTATTAGAAGATAAAAGAGTATTTTTGCACGCATATATTCCTCTATATACTATACATCATATATTAAAATTAAACTGACATTTTCAAATGTATGAATCCTAATATGAGAAAAGACAGAAATGAAATTATTGAAAATTACTAGAAAAAAATAAATAAAACAAATCTTAGTGGAAAACAGGAAAATATGTCCATTAGTCACATATTTCCTTTGAGTCTTTGCCCTTAACATCTTTTATTGACATGAGTGATAACCTTAGTAGTAAAAATGTGTAGGATATTTTTTTTTCCTTTTCTTGAAATGTTATACTTAAAGATGAGAATTTTAAGTCTTTCCTTTAAAAGACCGTTTTTGGAGGGAAGGAATTAGGAAAAATAGGGAGGGACTATTAGGAAGAAATCTGCTTCTTATAAAATACACTGCCCATTTTCAGGGCTATGCTGTATGGTTAATATCATGCAGGATAAAGAAAAAGGAGGCATAAAGATTTACAATTACATCAGAAAAGAAAATCAGCATATAAGGTCTGTTAAAAAAATTGAAGAAGTTCAGATCTGGTAATACCATTTGAAAATACAGAATTTAAGTAAACATCTGTAATTTTGCACAAAATAAAGTTACTAACAGTTTGTAATAAAAGAAACCATGTACAATTAGTTCATCTCAATCATTGCCTTTTGAGTTTAACAACAAACGAGTTTAAAGAAATCCCCATGGAAAGCTAATTTGAAAGTAAACACGCTTTAAAACTTAAATATAGATCTTGTATCAGTCCCACAACAGGATCAAGATCACTATTAAAATAAAGCCTGGGGCACATTATGATGCCTAAGATTGGTGGGTGGATTTTAATTGACTTGAAGACTGTCATAGTTCTATTATCATAAAACCTGTAACGCATTTCCAGCATGGAGGACCCATCTGTGCCCACCATCCATCTGTTTAGACGTGATTGGCAAAGTGGTAGGGAACTCTCAGTGGTTGCCTCTGCCTGAAAGGAATGAACCACAGGATCTTCCAACGAGTGCCAAAAACTTCTGAGAAGGTCTGCTGCCATGGCTTTCGGGGCCTCGATCTACAGAAGACAGCATTATTAGTGAAAGACAGCACTCCCATGGTGCACTTCAGTCAGCTAAAACAATGCAGGTTGGCTGGGGATCCATTACTGGACTCTGATGAATTGTGTCCCAGCATCACAAATACAGCTTTTCTTTCATTATGGCATGCAGCTGAGACTTAACTCTGGATACCAGATATTGTATCTGGGTCGTCAATCAACTGAGGGCAACTTTTGAAGCAGAGGAGAATCTCACGATTAACAGAATGCATGTCAACAACACAGTAGCAACTGTCTTTTGATGTACTTTGGGGACAAAATAATTTAGCTTACTTTGGTTAGATAAAGAACAAAAATCATCAGTGTTTATTCTGTATTAAAAAATATCACAACTGGAGGGCTGGATATATGCTTGTTTAGTCCAGACCTCAGTGAGGGCAGCGAGAAAAAGCTGTCATTTCTATCTCCACGTGCACACTTTCAAACAGCTAATTCTTTAAATTTTTAAAGATAGAAACTTTTATACTCACATTTCTTCACAACAATTTGACATCTTTTCAATAGAT
Source organism: Gracilinanus agilis (assembly GCF_016433145.1). NCBI lineage: Eukaryota > Metazoa > Chordata > Mammalia > Didelphimorphia > Didelphidae > Gracilinanus > Gracilinanus agilis. Next base: position 114,400,376 of record NC_058130.1, on the reverse strand, counting down.
GTTGTATCCTAGGAGAAATTTTGAAAAGTAAAGTTACAAAGTTCTCATGTATAAAAAAGTTTTCAAGTCTTTGTTACTATCTATTCATATTATGTTTTTAATACCATAAAAATTTTCAGAGCCTCAAAACAGTTTAAATGCAGATACTAAAGATTTTTTTAAATGCTACCTATTCAATTTGAATTTAGTGTAAGAATAGAATCAATATAATTTTATTACAATAAAATATTCACATAAAAGGATTTAAGAAATTTTTAAAAGTCTCTTTTACTAAATTTCCTCTCTGAAAACTATTTTAAAATTACAGGAATAAAATGTGCTTTCTATAGAAAAAATGTATAATTTGAGAAGTAAATACTGTAACCATTTCAAATGAGAAACTAAAATTATACACAAAATTACTAAAAGACAGTAAAAACTTTAATCAAATGAAACAAAAATACTTCAAATATTTATTCAATCATTTGTAAATATCACAGTCAAATAACACTGATTGTCAATTTTAGTATAAAAGATGTTCTTCTCTTTCTATTTAAAACTTATAATCATAAAGCTATAATACAATACATTTTCTCCTCTGTTATCAAGGGAGCTCTAACAAATATTTAGGGAAAAAAGTTTTCTCTAGTAATAGATATTACATACTAGGTATGCTATTGGTCTATAATTAGCCAGATGAACTGTAATGACAGGTAATTTTAAAATATTTAAATAAAATGTAATTATACTCTATAGTAATTTTTATGGCTTAAAGAGGTATTTCATTAATTGTTACAACAATCTTCTTTCTTATTTTCTCTTTACTCCATTCTTTGTCACTATATTCTCTAAAATAATTACATTTAAATAATAAAATAATGCACTTAAAATCCAGATGTGTTCTTTCTCATTCTCCTTTAATTTATAGTAGGAATGCTTCTACGATTACTGTGTTTAGGAATGAGTATAATGTGGACTCTCCAACCAATTGTTACTGAATAATACTATATAGCAAGAATAGATAAAGTCCCACTATAAAACCTAAATTTTCCTATGTTACAATAAAGATCATTTCTCTCCACACTTTTCCCAGTCATACTCCAATAGTACTTTCCATTAGTTAAAAGGCCCTTAACTTTCACAAGCTCTTCATAATAGATGTCTACTAATGAATAAAGAAGTACTAAGATACTTAACTTTTCATAAATAGTTAATAGATAAAGCCAAATATGTAAGCACAGACCAAGAGAATCAGCGTATTGGTTTTTATATTATTTTCAGTTAGTTTGTTAAGTATTTCCCAATTAAAAGTAAAAAAAAAGAAAAAACAATTATTTCATAAAATTTTGAGTTTCAAATTCTCTCATTCCCACCTGCCCCTCTCCCCTCCTTAAGAAGCAAAAAGGAAAGCAATTTGATACTTATACACATGCTAAGTCATGCAAAATACATTTCTATCTTAGCCATTTTACAAAATACAAAGAAAATAAAACGATAAAAATTAAGTAAAAATGTTTTAATCTACATTCAGAGTTCATCAGTTCTTTCTCAGGAGGATCACTGTCTTAATCAGATTAGCTAAGTCTTTTACAGTTGATCATCCTTACAATACTGCTCTTACTGTGTACAATGTTCTCCTCACTTCACTTTGCATCAGTTCATATAAGTCTTCCCAGGTTCTTCTGAGAACACCCTGTTTGTCACTTCTTATAGCACAATAGTATAGCACTATCACAATCATATATCAAATCTTCTTCAGTTATTCTCCAATTTATGGAAGCATCCCCTCAATCTCCAATTCTTTGCCACCACAAAAGAGACACTATAAATATTTTTGTTCAAGTAGGTCCTTTTCCTTTAATCTCTTTGGGATAAAGACCTAGTAGTATTGCTGGATCAAAGTGTAGACGCACAATTTTACAGTTCTTTGTCCATAGTTCCAAATTGTTCTCCAGAATGGATGGACTAGTTCACAATTCCACCAACAGTACATTAGTGTCCTAATTTTTCCATATTTCTTCCAGCACTGAATCAGTGCACTGTTATAGAAATAGCTTCATATTATGAATCAAGAAGCCACGATCCTAATTCTAGCTTTGTCATTATCACTGTAAACTGGAATAAATCACTGACTTGTCTGAGCATAATAAATAAGCATTTATTAAGTGCCTAATATGTGTTAGGCACTGTGTTAATTTAAGCAAGAAAATACAAAGAAGATAACCCTGCTCTCTAAAAGTTCATAATCTAAATTTTCCTATCAGTAAGATGAGGGTGGTGTGGGATCATATGCCAAATTCTGGAGTCAAGGCATAAACTATTACAAGGTGTAATGACACTTTTAGGAAAGGAGAATGTATCTTAAAGCCTGTAGCTTGGAATAATGCATTTTAAAAATCTATGATATGGGCAGCTGGGTAGCTCAGTGGAGTGAGAGTCAGGCCTAGAGACAGGAGGTCCTAGGTTCAAACCCGGCCTCAGCCACTTCCCAGCTGTGTGACCCTGGGCAAGTCACTTGACCCCCATTGTCCACCCTTACCACTCTTCTACCTATGAGACAATACACCGAAGTACAAGGGTTTAAAAAAAAATCTATGATAGTCTATGTCACAGGAGAATGATAAATATGGCAACATGGAAAACCATTATTAAGAGAATTTTTAGGAAGACAAAAAACCCTGACCTGTAATTTGACTAGGTCAATTAGCTGTTTATGTTGTTTTTTAAAAAGGAGGGTTTTTTGTTTGTTTATTTTATATGAGCCAAAAAAAAAAGAGGCTAATTCAGTGTGTTTCTCAAAGTATAATACATATAGAATCTAGAGGACCTGAGATCAAGATCCATTCAAGGGTTCTTTGAGGTCAAAACTATTTTCTTAATAATACAAAAAGGTTATTTGATTATAAATACCTTATCCAACTACTTACTGGATAAAGTTGGATTTATCTACTTCAACTAAAATAACATAATACAAGAGATTGAATGCAGAAGCAAGAAAGAATCTAGTTGCCTTCTATTAAGGCAAACATTTAAAGAGATTTACAACAATACAATTCTCAATAAATTTGTTTTGTTTGGAAAATAGCTATTTTCATAAGAATGTTAATACATAATGGATTACTTTAAATTAATGAATAATTTTAAAGTTATCAGCTTTAGTTTCTAATATAGTGAATATCAAGAATATAATATAAGCTCTTTGCAGTCCTCATTAATTTTTAAGTGTCAATCCTAAGACTAAATATATTGAAAATAGCTGATCTAGCTGAACCATGTACCTGCCACGTGCCTATATTCAGGGGCTTAAGTAAAAAACCATACCCTATAATCACCAACAAATTAATTAGGAATAACTATCTAGTAATTTAGAGTATTGTGATATCTGCTATCAAGAAGGAGGTTTTAAGGTCATAACTCAAATTGATGCTAATTTCTTAAGTATAATAACCCTTCACCCATTTGGAACGTGACACAATCTGTACAGCAAAGTAACAAACATAATGCCCTTGAGCTCACCTGTCCTTACATGGTACTCATAGAGTATTTGCACATTGGCAAATACTTTACCCATACTTTACAGACAGTTCTAATAAACGTGGCTACTGAATTTCTAAATGTACAAGGGATTTGTAAAAACTGGAAGTGGGTAGTGATGTTGACATAGGCAGGTATGATAACAGAAGGAAACTGATAGAAGCTTAAACTATGGGAGAAAAATTTAAAAACTCAAGACAAAACTAGGCAAAAATACAGACAAAAAATTTTTTTAAATGCAACAGTACAAGGATACTGAACACTAGAGTACTGGATAGTCAAGAAACATTTAAGTGCCTATTATGTACAAAGTACTGTGCTAAGTGCTAGGGATACAAAAGAAGCAAAAGATAGTTCCTACCCTCAAGGAGCTCACATTCTAATGGGGGAGATAACAATCAAACAAATATGTATTAACAAGCACTCTCTCTCTCTGTGTGTGTGTGTGTGTGTGTGTGTGTGTGTGTGTGTGTGTGTGTTTATAAATAGGAAATAATTAAAAGAGAGAAGGCATTAGAATTAAGAGGTTGGGAAAAGCTTCCTATAAAAGATGAGATTTTAATTGGGACTTAAAAAAAAGCCAGTAAAGCCAGGAAGAAGAGATGAAGAGGGAAAATAACCGGAGAAAATGCCCAGGGCGGAGAGATGGGAATATCTTGTTTCTAGAACAGTCAGGAGACCTGTGACACTGAACTGAACATACACAGGGAGTAAAGTCTTTCCAGTCTTAAGATTGGAAAGGAGGATTGGGGAAGGAAGGGCCTATGATTAGACTAGGAAGGATTTTGAATGCCAAAAAGGTGATTTTGTATTTGATCCTAGAAGCAACAGGGAGACATTGGAGTTTATCAAAGAGAAAAATGACATAGTTGGACCTACATTTTAGGAAAATCACTTTGGTGGCTGGATAAAGAATGAGGCAAATTGTGACTCTATCTACCTAAATGTGCTGTAAAGCTATCTGAGTACTGTAACACAACTGGCCAACCAGTAAACAATATCAGTTAGTAAATAAATATTTATTCAGTATCTATTATGTCCTAGGCACTGTGCTAAGTGCTGAGGATACAAAAAGATGCAAAAGACTGTCCTTGCTCTCAAGCAGCTCATTATCTAATGCAGTAATGTAAAATGTTCAAAATGACTACCTTGAGTGATTATGAAAATATTCTATTATGTTTAGTATACTCTATTTTAAAAGGCAGATAAATGCGTTATTTTTAATAAAGATATTCATTCCGAACAGTAAAAACAAATGACCTAATGCTTAAAGGGACATCTCATCTGGACAAATGGTCTTTGTGAAACGATACTCCTTGAAGGTCCCATAGAACTAAGATTTTATTGTACTTGTATATAATTATGTCATTGGGTAAGCATCATGGTTGTAGCCTAGTATTATAAATAACTGAGGTTCCCATAAGTATAGTTAACTAAGAGAGACTAGCATTATTTTCCATTCAATTATGACCAAGGAAAAGAAAAAAAACTGATAAGAGATATGTAGGTGACAGATTAGAAAGGATTTAATGACTAACTAGATATGGGGAAGGGAAAGGGGAGGAGAGGAAATTTTAAATGACCATGTAGTAACTAGGAGATGTGAATCATCAGATAAATAATAAAGCCAGGAGAAGTTACTTTGGGGGAAGAACATGATAGTTCTGTTGGAAACAGGTTAAGTTTAATGATATTCAAAAGGCAGTTCCAAATGCATATTTATGGATTAAGAAGTGAGGTTAAGAGTAGAATCTTGAGAGTTAACCAACCAGTTGATAAATCAAACTCTGGGAGCAGGTGTAATATTTAAAGTAGAGAATCTAGATAGAGAAGAAATGTGGGAGAAGAACTAAGCCTTTAGAGAATGTTATTTGGAGATTGTTAACAAATAAAGTTTTATGGCACTTTCGTTTACAAAAGTTAATTCCTTAAAACAACCTGTAAGGTAGGTAGTGCAAATTTATCATCATCATTTTACAAATAAACTAATATTTAGAGAGGTTCAATTAAATTCAACAATTATTTAAGAATTATCTGTTACATATCAGGTACTAAACTAGGTATTTGGTATACAAAATAAATTAAACATATTCTTTTCTTAAGGAGCTTACAATCTATTGGGAGTGGAGGCAGCATAACATTTACACAAACAATTACAAAACACATACAAAGCAATTTGGGGTGACTACTAACAATTGGGGTGAAAGCACTTGGCAAGATGTGGCACTTGAGTTCATCACCAAAGATAATTAGGGGTTCTCACCAAAACATGTGGGTGAGAAGGGAAAATATTCCAGGTTTGGGGGAAGTCTACGCAATGGTACATGATGAGAGATGGAATGTCAAATAAAAGAACAGTGGTTTTATCTATATTAACAAGTCTTAATAATCTGAAGTCAAGAATTGAACTCAGATCGAAGCAAAGAATGTTAAGAGCTATAAAAGACTTTAAGAAATCACATAGTCCAGTCCCTTTATTTTATTGGTTAAAAAAACCACGTTTTTTTTTTAATAAAGCTTTTGACATTTTGCAGATTAACTGAGATGAAACAAGATGAAGAATTTTGCCCAAGGTCAAACAGTTACTCAAAGCCAGGTCTTCTAAATTCCTTCCACTATACTTTCTTTATTACTCTATTCTACATACCATGTGGGCTGTTTCATATGACAGAGGGGATCCCTGAAAGAGCAGTTACACACAGATTTTCAAATACTCCACTCAAAAGAATTGAGAAGGAAGTGCAAATTGGGAAGTTAAGTCATAGTACAGACTCTTCTACCTTGATAGTGAAATGAAATGGATGTGACAGTATCTTAAGGAGGTATCTTTTTCACATAATATGCATTCCAGGCAAACTGTCCTATTTGCTATTTCCTGTACACAGCATCCTAGGTTCTCCTCTCCATGCCTGTAATGCTTGCTCTCGTCACCCGAATCACTTGGAAGCTCTAGTGCTTCAGAGGCCTCCCTTCAAAAGCCAGCTCCAGGGTTATTTCCTACAAGAAGCCTTTATTAATTCCATCATTTGCTGCACTCTCTTCCTCCTTCCTCTCCTCCTAAATTACTTCTTATCCAGATTGTATTTACGTTCCTGTATAAATGATATTTTCACCTCCACAGAAGGGTAAAGCTTCTTGAAGGCAGGTGCCATTTTGTTTTGGGCTGCATTTTTGGCAGGGTCTAGAACACTGTCTGGTACTTAGTAAGAAAGCACTTAATAAATTATTTTAAAATCGAATGTAAGGACGGGGAATTGCAAGTTAAGTGAAGGAGAAAGAATTGGTATAAAGGGAAAGATTGAAGCATCAGGAAGGTGTAAAACAGTTCTCAGGGCTGTGCTTGGCTTATGGCACAAAATGGATCAGATGGTGCTAAACAAAGTTTGTGGCTTTCTTCTTTTGTGTGGCAGTACAAATAATCAATGAGGTCTCTTTTCTCCTCCTCTTCAAAATCTGCTCCCCAGATCTCCTGGAAATTTAGAGGTTTGCAGATTATTTTATATCAATTCTTGATCATTCCAAAACTAATAATTCAACCCATGGATCACTGAATAAGCAGTCTTTTTTAAAACTTATCTCAACCTTTGGCTCATCAGAATTTACACCAATCAGAGTCCAGGGAAGAGTAATGAAAACAACAACAACCAACCCTTCAGAGCCTAATCCATTCTGTGAGTTAGGAGGGAAACAATGGTAAAATAAGGGAATGACACTCAGGGCAGTGTACAACTGAAATTCTGTATAGTCTGACCCTGCTACCCTGCCACAGTGGCAATGAGTGCATAATAAGAACTCTGAAATGCTAGCCAATTAAGCTGTGGTGATACAACCAATTTGATGGTAGAAATTATTGTTCCCTTATAGGGTGATAAGAAATCCAATGCAAAGAAAATACAATTTAGATCAAAAGGGAAAAGAAAGTGTGTACAATATTAATATACTAAGTCACAGAAGAATTATACCTAGGGAAGTGACAAACTTTAGCTCCTCCAAAAATTGAAAAATGGCAGGGCCAGAAAAGATCCAAAATTATCCACTCAAATTCTTTGCAATGGCACAATAATTAATTGTGAAGTACTTTACTAGCTTCCTCTCTGCAACCAGCCTTATACATCTTTCTCATCAGAAGGCATATCTCATATTTATTTCCAAAAGATGAGAATACCAGTGACCCTTCCACATATAGGAAAATTACATATTTATAAATTTAATACAAAGAATTCACAGCTTGTATCACTCAAAAATATCTGTAAACACTTGTAAGAAAATAATCACTGCTGAAGAAATGAAAAGGGCATACCCTAAAGTTCCTGGGCTATGAAGAACAATACATTATTGATTTAATGACAAGCCGGTCAAAAGTGCCATAACATTTATATTGTCTTTTTTAATCACAAAGCCTTTTGACTTAGTTGTGCACTCATGCCTCAGTAATATACTAAAAATATACAAAATAGATGAAGCATTGTGAATATATTAAAGCAATTAACAGCCATATTGAAAACTCTTCTATTTAAAACACCACCAACACAATGTCAGTAACTAACATAAAATGTGGCAATTTTTCAGGAAGACAGTGTAAGTATGCCATGGTTCTGACAAGATTTTAATCCATTATCATCACTCTTGAACAGAGGAATATATGGCCTTGAAGTCAAAAAGAAAATCAGTACTAAAACATCATATTAGTCACATGATACACATATATACATAACATCAAATTACGTGGCTCAACTGCAAAATGTCATTTGAAATCAATGACTATAAAATTCTAAAAGTGTACCAAGGAAGAATAGAAAGTGAAGGTTTTGAATCTGAATCTAGAAACCAAATTAATTCAATGAATGAAAAGTGATTTCAGAAAACCCTCTAGTCTTCTTCAGGTGAGAGTTGGTTGGTCAAGCTTAAGCACCCTGAAGAGAAAGTTTAATGGGAAGAATACATTTAGATCAAGGAATATCCACAAACTAGTTTTAACAAGTATTTTGGCTTAGTAAAATAGATGACAAGGAATATAGACGTTACCTGGGAAAAAAGCCCAACCTACATATCAATAGAAAATATTTCTCCTCCAAAAGAGGGAAAAGCCTGTTGGAAAACAGTTTCTATCTTGATGGAATATGAAACAGTAAAGATTCAAGGAATGAAAAGGCACTTTGTGGGCAGATCCATATAAACTCAACCAACAGTGAATTTCTAAGTCATGCAGGTTTATAGAAACTGTGTGATTTATGATAGCAATTTAGGATCAGGTCATTGCTACCCGAAATTATAAGAAGATATATTTGAGGAGTTCAGACTTATTTGTTAATAATCATACAATAAAATAGTGGGAATTATGCAGTCTATCACTGGTTGCAAAAAGATAGCATCCACAGGACACCTAGAATGATAGATGTATCAGGTAGCTAGAAGTATAAACCAGGAGTTCATTATCCTTTATGTATTAATAAATGGCAAATCTCTACACTACACATATAAACCCCTAAATACACTTAGAAATTAGCTAGTAAACTTCCCTGGAACCAGAACATCACATCATCACATAAAGAACTATGGATGATCTTGACCACCAGGACACAAAATCGATCTGTAAAAATCTCAGAACAATTTTTTAAAACTTGATGTCAACATATCAAATCTCTAAACTAACAGAATAAATAACTTTAAAAATATAGAGACCTAATAGAAGAAAATAAAACTCAATAGAAAATACACATCGTCCCTTTCATACCATCTGCTACTGGAATTGTCCTGAAGATGTTTCCAGAGAGTACAAAGAAGATGGACTTACATCCCCAAATTATTATCCAACTACAAAAAAGTAGCTATTTAACCCATCTATGCAATAATCTCCAGAAAAATTCTAAAAGAAATAACAATATAATTACATCCTCAGAATGTTTCTATCTGAACCCCATCAAAGAATGAGATGGTAATAATAGTAAGATAATAATATAATAGCTAAAAATTAATGTATTATCTCATTTGTTCTTTATAGTAATTTGTGAAGCATATCCTTTAGGTTTTATCACACCTATTTATAGATAAGGTGTGATACCAAGAATTAAGTGACTTTGATCATGCAGCTAATTTTCAAATCAAAAATTATTAATTAATTGATCAAGGCTGGCAGGTTTATTTTTGTCTTTGTCTACTTTTTGTATGCCCAGCACCTAAGACAGTGCCTATTATATAGCATACAAAGAAAACATAACTGTTGAATTGATCAATGAAAAAAAACTAATGCTAATGGTAGGCTGTATTAAAACAAGTGTAATATCCAATATAGGAGAGGTAATTGTTCTGTTATATTTTGCCCTGACTATATCAGATATCTATCATCAAGAATTTAAAGGAGTCTAACGGAAAAGGGGGATTAAAACTTGGTCTTCCTGGCTACCAACTACAAAATTAAGAAAGAAGAGTAAAAATTGCAGAAACAGATTTGAATTTTTATTCAATCTAACAGGCCCTCATTAAGTACCCACACTGGTCACTGTTCCAGATACAGAAGATACAACAAAAGCTAGCACAAAAACCAATACAAAAATAAAATTGTTCTTGCCCTCAAGGAATTTAATCCTAGTTGGGGTAAGCACAACAAATATATAGATGGGTAAATCAAATATAAATACGAAGATATTCTGGAGAAGATGAAGAGAAGCTTCATTTAAAAGGAGGTACTTGAATTCAGTAATGAAGTAAGCTAAGTACTTGAAGAAGCAAGAGTGAGGAGGAAGAGCATTCTGGGTATGGCAATGAAAAGGGGCCAGACTGACTGAAATATAATAATGCTTTAGAAGAAATGTAAAATCAATCTGGAAAGACTGAACTAGATCAAGAGCATTAAATGCCAAATGAAATAGTCTGCATTTTACCCTAGAGGTGATAGGAAGCCACTAAGCAAGGATAGTCAGATATGATCAGATCTATACTTTTGAGATATCAATTTGGGAGCTGATGAAAACCCCAATAACAACAATTAAAGCTGATAAAAGTGGAATGGATTTCCTTGACAAGTAGTTGGATTTTTAGTCACTAGAGGTTTTCAAGCAAAAGCTGGATACTTATTTTCAGAGATGCTTTAGAAGGAATTTTTGGTGAACTATGGTTAGACCATATGCCATTTGACTTCAGCACTTAGATTCTTTGTCACAGATTTTTTTTTAAATTCGGATATATTTCTACTGTAACCAAATAAGCATTATATATGGCAGTTAAGAAACTGAACAATATCAGGAACCAAGATTTAATTATTAATGAAGAAAGAATATTTTTTATAAAATGTTATTTCTGTTATGTTATTTTTATATGTGTTGTTCATTTATATTTCATTTGTGTTCCACTCTTTGTGATCCCATTTGTTACTGTTTTAGTCATGTCTGATTCTTCATGACCCAGTCTGGGGTATTCTTGGCAAAGATCCTGGAGTGGGTTGCCATTTTTTTTCTCTAGCTCATTTTATAGATGAGGAAAGTGAAGCAAACAGGATTAAAGTGACTTGCTAAAGGTCACATGGCTAGTCAATGTCTTATGACAGATTTGAACTTAGGAAGATGGACTCGGGTCCAGCATTCCATCCACTGTGGCAATCAGCTGCCATTTTTATATTGTTTATATTTTATTCTACATATAATCTTATAATTGTAGAAATGAGTCATCTTTTTCCCAGAAGGCTAATTATGCCTGTGAAAAAATGAGCACAAATATATTCATTAAGTCCAAATCCATAATGAATCAATGCATTTTATCTTAAACTTCACTTGGTGATCTTGTCAGCCCCTATGGATTTAATTACTAGCTCTATGCTGATGATTCTCAAATTTATCTTTCTGTAATCTATGTTCAGCTCCAATTTCCTATCTCCAACTGCCTTTCAGAAATCTCAAACTGGATGTCAAGTAGACATCTTCAACTCAAAATCATTATCTTTCTTAAAATCAAACTCATTATCTTTCCCCCAAACCTCCCCCTACCTTTTCCCCTCTTCCCTGTTACTGTGGAGGATGATACCATCCTCCTAGTTGCTCAGGCTCACAATCGGCTGTGATTCTCAATTCCTCACTCTCTCATCCCCCCCAACCACAACCAAACCCTTGCCAAGGTCTGATTTCACCCTTGCAGCATCTCTTCTCTGACACTGCCACCACTCTAGTGCAGACCCCCTCATCACCTCATGGCTGACCTTCTGCAACCACTTGTTGGTCAATTTGTCTAAATTCCAGTCCATTCTCTGTTCAGTCACCAGTGATTTCCCTAAAGCACAGGTTCATGTCATTCTGCTTCCTTCTTATACCTTCATTCAATAAACTCCTTGGGCTCCCTATCACTTGCAGGATCAAATACAAAATACTGTTTGGCATTCCAAGTCCTTCATAAATTAATCCCCTACTACTTTCTTATATCATGTACCCTTCCTATCTTGTTATATTTCACTCCCCTAATTATGTATCCTATGATCCAGGACCTTGGCTTCCTGCTGGTCCACAAACAAGATACTCCATCTTTTGGCTTGAAGCATTTTCTGTCTGTCCTCCACATCCTCAACTCTTACCTACTCACTTCCCTAACATTAAGTCTAAACTAAAATCTTATCTTTTACATGAAGTCTTTCCTAACTCCTTTTAATTCTAGTTACTTCCCTCTTAATTATTTTTTATTTATCTTGTACACAGCTTGTTTGTATGTATTTGCTTGTCATATCCCCATTGCGAGCTCTTTGAGAGCAAGGGCTATCTTTTACCCCTTTTTTGTAACCCCAGCAATAAGCACAGTGTTTGTCACATAGTAGGCACTTAATAAATGTATGCTAAGAATGCAGAGTTTCAATAATGTGATTTCAGAAAGCAAATATATATATATATAATAATTCTTAAATTTAGAGCACTAGCTTTTTGCTCACAGTATGGAGGACAAATGTTCCCTAAAATAATGTTTAGACTATCACATACTGTCTTTCTTCATCTATGAGCTATTTATCATGCTTTAATAATACTCTGCTTTTTTCCTCTTTCATACTTTCTATGCCTTGGCCAAACTGGACTTCCTTCTGCTCCTACTCCATCTCCTATTTCCATGCCTTTGCATAAGTCCATTCCTAGAACCCTTCCCTTACTCTAATACTGTTACTAGCCCTTTCATGTTATATCCTTCCCCATCATTTCAAAGTTCATTGAAGGTAGATATTGTTTCATTATTTCTTTGAATTCTCAGTGCCTAAAATAGCATCTGGAACACTGGTACTTAATAAACTTAACAAACATCACTTCCTAAATGACCATGCAAAGCCCTAAAAAATACAAAGAAAGGCAAAATAAACTGCCTGCAAGAATCTTACACTTTAAAAAAATGAAATGAATTTATTTTTAATTTGTAACAGAAAAATGACATATTTTTAGACATGGTCAATGTGCAAATTTGTTTTGTTTGACTATTCATATTTATTGCAAGGATTTTGTTTTTATTTGGGTGAAAGAGAGAGAAAATTCAAGTACTTTCCTCACAACAATATTATGAAATTAAATAAAGGAAACAGTATTATCCCTATTTTATAGAAGAGAAAAATGGAAGCTCCCAAAGGTTAGATAACTTGCAAAAGATCATATGATTAGTATCAAAACGGGAACTTGAACCCAGGTACACAAGAAAAAAGTAGTCTTATATACAGTTTAAATTTTTTTTAATTCTGCATAAACCAGAAATGTTTATTTCAATGTTGATATTTTTCTTTAGAAATTCAGCATGAAAATACCAAGGATATAATTTTGGTTTTATTTTTCTTATCCATGATGATTTTCTTGCTCATGCAAATTTTTTCTTTGATCTGGAATTCTGTCTTTCAAAAAATATGGGCTCTTAAGAGTTGAATGTTAAAATGATAAAGTGCAAATTATGTTTAGAAGGGAGATTTAATATTTTACTATTTTTACACTTAATAAAACAAGGAAAAATTCCTTAATCAGGAAACTGAGAAACACAGATTTATTTGCCCACTATTACAAAGATACTAAGTGGAAGGTCTAGGATTCAAACTAAGTTCTGAGGTTCCAAATCTTGCACGTTTTCCTCTGTATCATAGACTGGAAATATTGTGAATCTTTATGATCCATAATGATAGATAGGAATAAAATTCATTCTTCTCTTTTGAATCTTCAGGTTAAATTTACATGTAGGTACTTAAGATTTATATATTTTTAAATAATATCTGAAAAAATTACAAGAAAAAAGGAAAATCTTTTTTTTGCTTTCAACAGAGAAGCTTCTATCCAATTTGGCTATATAATAATCAACATTTTTTAACCTACTGAAAGAAATCCTTAAAAATAAAATAAACTCAATGAATCTATTTATTCTTCTGGCTATTACTAGTTAAGAAACCAAGTGATTCTGTGAACAGAGCATTGGACTTGCAATGAGGAAGACCTGAGTTCAAATTCTGCTTCAGATACTTACTGTGTTACTTTACTCTCTCTGAGCCTCAGTTTGCTCATCTGTAAAATGGGAATAATACTACTTGCTTCACAGGGTTCTTGTGAGAATCAAATGAGATATCACATGTAAAGTGTTTTTCAAATCTTAGAAGTGCTATTACCAGCTATCATTTAATCAGAATAGAAATATTTTCTTATTACATGGAGCAAATAAAGGCATTTTAAAACAAACGACAAACATTTTAACCCTAAATTTTTTTGATAGCATAAAAATGTGATAAAGTTTCATCTATCTACAAACACATGTATATAATAGAAATACTTCCAAATGCAGGCATTTACAACTGTGCTTTTCACTGGTAAAGTAACAAAATTTAAAGTGAAAATACTTACAGAAGAATTATTTTGCATGTTACTTTAGATGGCATTTCAAATATAAACAGAATCAGAGCAAGACAGAAAATTCTAATCTTTATCACAATTTTTTTCAATTGGTTCATTAGTTTTCCTAGGTTTTCTGTGGTCATGACATTTCTTTTCTTTTTGTAGAAGAAAAATATAATCCATAAAGTTTTCAGACTATTTGAAAAATATTTTAAAACTTCAGATGAAAGAAGTGTATAAGAATGTTCTTCACAACTTTGTAGGGTTTTTTTAAACTCCCTTCCATCATCATCTCTATTTCTGACTATTCTAGGAGGTCCAAGCAACCTGACTCACTTTAAGGATACCTGGCATCTATTCCTAAAGCAGGCTAGCTGACCACATTTTTTTAAAGAAAGGGTTTTTTTGTTGTTGTTGCTGTTTTTTAAGTTCAGTATAAAATGAGCTGTGTCTTAAAGAGTAGGAGAATGTTTTCATAACCAGCAAACTGTATTCAACATAACTAAACATGCTTTTCATAACTACAAATTAATCAGATTACACTGAATGAGTGTTGTTAATTTAAGAACCTGATTATTGAGGATAGTAGGCTAAATTTAATTATGAAAATTAATAATGCTTAGAATACATATATTTGTTTCTATGAAGTCAGGTAACCCACTTGTGAAAATTCTAAGTCAATGATGAATCGTTTCTATATAGATGATATCTTTAATATTTTTATTTTAAAATATTTACTGAGCTCTTTCGGTATCAATTAATGTTTCACTGAGGAAAAACTGATGATTCTCAAGTGAACTGAGACAGTTAAGATGGAAAAAAAATCTTTAAAAATTCAAAGAATACGTCCAAGTGAAAGGAAGTTAAAAGGCAAAAAATGTATTTCTTTGAAAATTCAGATTTTGACAAAGTGACCACTAAATACTTTTTACACACTTAATCTTTTGCAAAAAATACTAAGTAGCAAAAGACAATCAATAACACATTAGAGCATATACTTCACTTTGGACTGAAAATTAAATGCTCCTCCAAAGAAGTTAGATAGCTGTCAGAAGAATTAGCTGCTACACAAGAGTTCAATGTCAGATAGACCATCATCCAGATGCTCTACCTCCAAACCCCAAACCCCACTTCCCAGTTGTTATACTTTTTCTTCTCTACATCAGTAACTGAGAAAACAACCACTAAGTGTGCCCTATATTTTCAGTACTGATGTTCAACAGTATTGGCATTATTACTGTACATTATGTAGTCTAGGATTTAATTTTAGAAACTAAAAAAAAAAAGCCTGACAATCATTTTGCTTAACACTGTGCTTTTTCACAGTTCATTATGGTGATAAACAGCCTTCAAACATTATCAGAATTAGTAAATCACAGTTAAACAGAATAAGTACATTAGTATAGCTCTAGATCTATGATCCTAAGATAAGTCTAGACAAATTCAAAAATAATCAGAACAACTTAGTGGAAATAATTTCCATGAAACAAGACTGGGAATATTTTTATAGGATATAATACTGATTTTCAGGTTAATCTGAAAATGGTGAAAAAAAAAGAGCTTTAATAAGAACATATGAAATCTGAATCTTGTTTCGTATTTAAACATTAAAGTGATCAGAGGTAATCCTTTAAAACTGGGGTTCAGATTAGTCTATGCAGATAAAATGAAACATCTGGCAGCATTATGTAGAGACAGACTTTTTTAACTTTGAGGAGATTAGTAAATCTGTTATTTTAAAGTTTGAGTAATTTTTAATTATTTTGTCTGGGTCACAGATAATCTGTTTTTGATGGGTCATATAGTGACATCAAAGGATCACTGCCAAAATGATTACCCTGTTACTTTCCACTAACCATAGGAAGATAGTACTTTTCTGCTTTTTGTACTGAGGGAGAAATCACTGATTTGCAGCAAGTGGTTATTTATAATGGATATTCACAGAAATTGAGAAATTGACAAAAATAGCTTTTATTTATTCATTCTGTTTATTTATTTATTTGGTAAATGATGTAATGCCAAAGAGGTCACAACAACTTGGCAATATGGATGATGCAAGTATTATTATTCACAATTTAATGTTCAGTAAACTGAGACTTGGAATAAATAGCTTGCACATAGTCCCACAGCTAGTACCAAAGATAGAACTTGAAACCAAGTCTCAAAACCCTCAGATAAATGGTTTTTATTACTGTTCAGCACTAAAATGAGAGGTAGGTTAGGTTTTAAGCTACTTAAAAGCCGAGGCATACCCAAAGGATTTTTGGGGGGTTTTTTTGTGTGAGAATTCCATTCTTGAAGATTTCCCTAGGACACTGACTGAAGCACGGAATGGGTAAATGCCTTGTGTAAGGACACCCATTTACTAAGTGTCAAAAGTGGGATTTGAATCTGGATGTCCCTGGCTCCTAGTTTCAAATTCTATCCACTATTCCACATTGACTTTATTTTATTTAAAAGTAAATATACTATAAATCATGTAGGAATTTGAATTTAAAAATCTATGCTGTAAACAATAATTACTAATCTTTTAAGACTAGTTTTTCCATGTAAAAACATTTAGCGGCTGAGAAACAATATCATTACTGTTATTATAGCTTAATTTATTTCTAACATATATTTATTTACACTTCCCTTCAAATCTTTTTCATTGCCTTACTCCACAATTTGGCATTTTTGTTCAAGTCAGTCTACTGAAGTGTTATCTGCCCAGCTAAATCAAACCTCAAGGTGCTAGCTCATTCAAGTTCTTCTATCTATAATACATCTAACATTCTCCTTTCCACTCATCACCTCTAACACTCATATAGTTCTCAGAGGCCCCTGCCATAATACCTAGAGACTTCTCAATCCTGGTCCAGCTCTATCACGTCCATTTATTTTTATTTTTCAGGTCTCAAGCCTTGGTTTATTTCCCTTTGAATCAGTGACATTAACCTTCTCTAAAACCCCATTAGAAACTTGAATTTTCAGCAATAGCATTACATTAATTTAGATTATTTTTATGATTACTATTATTTCTGACTAATGATCATTAATTTGGGGGAGAGTTCACCAAGAAAAAAAACAGGTCACTAAGAAAAGGACAGTGATCTTTTTTGTAGATAAAAATAAAATTTCAGAGACTTGTCAATCAGAAAACATGTTCCCTAACCTCAAGAATTTTTGCATTCTACTAAAGTAAATAAGACATGGGCAAATCACTATAATACTAAGTTAACTTCATTAAAAACATTCTTCCAAAGATCTGACAAACTTTATTGATGGTGATCCTTTAGAAAATATAAGTTTTTGCAATGCGTAAAAAAACAATGCTTGTTTTATTTTTTAAGCATTTAATTTATAAGGTTCTTAATCCTATTAATTTTCTTGAACTTATCATATTTGCATATATCTGTTGTTAATCCTGGGTTAATTAGTATACAATAGCATATAATTTTTTAAAGACCTTTGAAATTGCGGGAAAAAGATACTATATAAATAATAAGATTATAGATAGTTAAATACAGTTCTGAAAAGATGCATGTATAACCCATATCTTTGTGGAACAATTCATAATTTAAATACCTTAAAGGGGTTTACTCTTTAAAAGAATCTTGGGTTGAAAATTTTTGTGAAATGACAAAAATCAACTAATTTATTTATTATTATCATTATTTTTTGCAAATGCGGTTTTTCCCATATTTGATTTGCTTACCTCCTAAACTGAGTTCATCTGCACTAGTATTTGATGGCCATTTGCTGGTCCTTGGATAATCCTCCCTCTTTTTCCAAAATTCAAGCTACCTGCTTCAGCTTTCCCTGCCAATACAACTCCCTATAAGAGGGAATGTCAACATATATGCCAACATTCCCTCAAACAAACTTACCTTCCATGTCCACAATTTACTCAAGTCTCACATCCTCTCCACCCCAGCTTCACAAAGAGACAATCATTTCCTTAATTTTACTATCATCTACAAGTCTTTTACCTCCATGATAAAGAATACTGAAATTTCTTTATCTGGTCATACTCAATTATTTTCTCTTTCTATATGTTTTACATCTCCTAAATGTCACATAATCCAATGTAATCTCTAGTTCTTTTACTCCTTTAAATTTTCCCAGGCTATAAACTCTGTTATGGTTATATTTTCCTAATCCCCAATTCTAACTCTAGTTAACCATTCCAATCCTATTTTATCCTTTACTCTTGAATACCTTGTTCCCTTGCCTTATGGATGCTCATAGCTTACCCAAACCCAACCTGATTAATCCATGTTATTCACCTCCTACACTCCTATTCCATGCTGCTCAAGATAGCTAGAGAAAATTGTGTAACACTGTTTTATCTAATTTCAAAGGGGCTTTCAGTGCAACAAGGCAAGCCTATTATTCTTCCCAAACTAATTCTCTATTCTAGAGGTGTTAATCATGCCACCGACCAAAGATAATGTTAATATGTGGTTTTCTAAGCCAAAATAAACCTACCAGTACAGGTTTAGTGGCCCTTATTTCTATTTCAGTTTGATACCACTGCTCTCTACTACTCCTCACCCATAGCCCCTGAAGACCTTGACTCATACCATACTGAGCAAATAAAGGCAAGTTACCATTAGCTCTCTTCTTCTGTTCATCTCAGAACCTCTTCACATCATTTCTCACTCTGTTCTTCTTTACTCTAGTCTCCAATGAAGAGGTGACCCTTTTCCTTGACAATGTCTGCACCTCTTTATTAATCATTGATCCCGCTGCCTTCTCAAGTTCCCTATCAGACTGCCCTTCACATCTTTCCATTTCTACTGGTTTCTCTTCTACCTACAAAGATATGCAAGTCTTCTCCAGTACCGAAAACCCCCTGACTATATTTAGAAGCTTTCATTTTATATCTTTAATCCTTCTGTCAAAGCTATATACACTAGTTGTCTTTAATTTCTCTTCCATAGTCTTAACTGTTATTTGTATGTTGATAACTTACTCTGGAACTTCATATCACCTACTGAAAATTTTAAATTATAGAAACCTCCAACTCAACATATCTAAAATTGAACTCATTATCTTCCCCCAAAATTATTCCCTCTTCTGAATTTGATTATTTCTGTTGAGGGCATCACCATCCCATTAGGTACTCAAGTTCTCAACTATAGTGTCATTGTCAACTCCTCACTCTTACTCAGTTTACATCCGACTAGTATAATTTCAGACTTCACATCCTGTAATAAGTTATTTGTTAATTAGGTAAGCAATTAGAGCTGAAGACATGTTTTTGAATAAGTTGGATTCCTTTAATTCAGAGTGGAATCCTAAAGGGATGATGGGAAAGAATTTTCCCAATGTTCCCTGGGAAAGGACAATTAACCAACGACCACTCCTTGGATCTTCCTTGTTGAGGAAAAGTGTCCAGGGAGCTGGCTCTGAGCTTTTGGGAAGAGATTAATGATACCTATTTTGAAAAATCTCTATAAAACTCCCGAGCCGACCAGAAGAGTAGCTGTTTAGCTCTCTGGAATTTCCACCAGGGGGCACCAAAGAGCAACTTGGAGCAGAAAACTAACAGCTGTCAGATAAAATCTTTCTCTGGCTGGAGAGAGCAGAGTCTGGATTTTGAAATTATATTTAATAAAATAATTAGTTTAGTAAGATAGTATTTACATATTTTAGATAGATTAAGGAGTTCAGAGTAGGCCTGGTTTCAGGCAGAAGATACTCCTTGTAGAGTTTTAGTTGGGTTTTTTTGGTTTCAGTTAGAAGTTTTAGATTAGGGAATATTTCCTATTCAATATCTACATTTCCTTTTCCTATACCTGTTCCTTTAGAATTTAATATAAACAAATAAATTTGGTGGGGTTTTTTTGTGTGTGTAACCTATCTCCAGCCAATCCTACACAACTGACAATTTCAACCATCAACCTCCAAATGAATCTCCAATAGTCTATCAATAGACCATCAATAGCTACCAATTAATAACAGATCAAATTCCCTACAATAATCCCTTACCACCTCCTTCTATCCACTCACACAGCTACCATTCTAGTCTAGAACATCATCACTTTTTATCCAGACTATAACAAAAAACTCAATTCTCTCCCCTTTCCAATCCTAAATGTGACTGCAAAATTGACTTTCCTAAAAAGCAAATACGAAACTGACTTTACAAAATAAAGTCTCCAGACTCGCTATTACTTCTAGAATCAAATAAAGTCTTTAGAAATTTAAATCCCTTGGAATCTGACTCCCAAGCTATTTTTCCAGCCTTACTGCACACTATTCTCACCAAAGTTGCCCTTTTACTGTTATTCATATAGTCAACCATCTCCTACCTCTGTATATCTCCCATTTTCCTCACCCCCATTTCTCAGAATTCCTATTTTTCTTCAAGATTAAGATAAATAATTAATTTATGAGGCCCAACCTGATCTCCCTAGCTGGTAGTGCCTTCCCCTCCTTTCCTGGGCTTGGGTATAAGCTTCTTGAGGGCAAGATTTTTTTGTTTTGCTTTTGTCTTAGTGTCCTCAGTTTCTGGCATATGTTATGGGCTTACTAAATGACTGACAGAAGACTGATCTGAAAAAAAAATCATAAACAGTTAACTTTCTGTGTCAGTGATATTTGATATTTGTTTATATAGCAGGGATCCTCAGGCTCAACAGTTTCATTCCCCTCGATAATACAGATCTATTCACCAAAAGTTCTTCTTTTCTAGTAGACCTGATCAGGTCATTCCTCTGCTCAAAATCTATTGAAGGTTTACTAATGATAAATGAATAGAATACAATTTCCTTAGCTTAGCATTCAAGGCCTTCTACACACAAGGTCTTTCTTCCTTTTTAGCCTTATCTCATATTACTACCTTCTAGAGTGCAGCATGATATTTCAATCAAACTTGATTCCACATCATCCATCCCTTTTATACAACTAAATGCATCAACTCCATATAGATATCTATGTCATCTTCTATTTTGAAATATCTCTTTTTGAAATTCAAATCATCCTTCAAGAAGCTACTCAAATTTTATGTCTTCCACGGAGCCCATCTGTGATTTCTTATATCTATAACAAGGTAAGACCTAATTTTTGTTTTCTTGGAACCTACTTTTTTCAATCAACAAGTGAGGTAGTCAAGTTTTATTGTTTACTATGTGCCAGGCCCTGTGCTAGGTACTAGAGATAGAGTGCAAATAATTATAATAATCCCAATTCATAAGGAGCATAAATGGCATAAATATAAAGTGACTAAATATCTATATATGATAGTTAAATACAAGATATTTTGTGAGGATTACACTAGTAATTGGAAAAGGGCTTTATGAAGACAGTAAGGAGAAGGAAAGGGAATGTATTCCAAGAATGTGGAATGGTCAGTGCAAAGGCATGGAGACAAGAGATGGATTAACATGTGAAAAACAGAGACCATTTTGGGTACATCATAAAATATAAGAAGAAAAGTAAAATTAAAGGAGGCTATAAAGGCAGGTTAGGGTCAGGTTGTAAAGGGAATTAAAATTCAAACAATGAAGTTTACATATTATCCTAGAAACAACAGGAAGTTTCTATGGTGGGAATCACATGGTGAAATCTATGCTTAAGGAAAAAAAATTGACAGGAGACTGTAAGATGGCCTGGAAATGGTAAGAGACTTGAGACAGAGAGACCAATTAGGAAGATATTTCAATAATCTAGGTGAAGTGATAAGAAGGTGATAACTAAGGTGGGAGCTATGTGAGTGGAAAGAATAGGTTGGAAACAAGAAATAATCTAGAAACAGAAATGGCAATATATGGCAACTGAGTGGATATTTAGAGTGAATGGGAATGAAGAGAGTAATGTAGGTCACTAACCTAGGAGACTGAAGGATAGTAATACCTTTAGCAGAAACAATGGAAATTTGGAAAGGAGAGGCTTAAAGGTAGAAGATTTTATGTTTGACACATTTCTGGAACATCTAGTTTGTATTGTTCAATACATAATTAGTAATCCAGGACTAAAGCTTAGGAAAAAGGTTTTGTACTTGTCTTACCCTCTTTATAATTACCTAATCTGTGTTAGTTATTTTATAATATTATGTATTTGTTCATGTATTTTATCTTCTCTACTCTACATTTTATAAGGGCCAACACAGCATCTTATACATTTCTGATCACCACTGATATCTAGCACATTATCTTCACATAGAGGGATTAAAAAATTACTGCTGAATAAATAAAGGGAGATAGCTTTTTGGAAAATAGGTGCTATACAGAAATTAAATGCATGCTTAAATGACAACTGTGTTGGAAAAAAAATCACAAAACAATAATTCTTATAAAGTATCAAAGTGATAACTACCAACTCCAAAATTCACCTTCCCACTACTATTTATGCTTTAAATGGTTCAAGCTGAAGTGAAATAAATTATCAACGAAGATAAATAATCAAATAGGTTATCAGACCAACTGAATCAATAATCTTTTATTATTTTCTAAGATGTTTTATCACCAATTTGCTTTTTCTAGTAACTCTATACTTAGGAATATAATCTATGAAATCTATATTTAATAAAGAAAGCTTACTCATTTTTAAAATATAAGTTAGATAAAACATTCCATTCATTAATGTTCACAAGAAAGCTATTTTACTTGAAAAAAACATTTGTCAACAAAATCATTTGTCATACTTACAGTGATGATGCCAATTAGTTGTGTATAAAAGAGTCCAGTTATTCCAACTAGCATAGTTATTCCCATGAAAGCAGCTAGTCTCATTATGGCCAATTCATGTCTAACTAAAAAGAGATCCTAGAAAGAATGTAAAGGGAAAAAAGAATTTTTAAAAGTAATCTAAAGAATCACAAAAAGTAGCATTAATGTCAAGAGCTGTATTATAACATTTTTGATAACTATTTTAAAGCAATATTTAATGCATGTGGCTCTATTATGTTAACATTTTAAAAATCAACTGTTTTGAAAATAAATGTTCTCAAATCATACTAAAGGACAGACAAAAATTTTGATTTTCCAGTGTTATTGTGCCAAAAATCCAAATCCCAAACCTAAAAGCTTAGAGTTATCCAGTACAGTGTAGTAGAACAATCACTGGTCCTATAAGTAAACACATCTGGTAGAATCCCATCTTGGCCACTCACCAATTGATCTGCGTAAGACCCAATTTTATTTGTAAAATAAGGAGGTTAGACTAGTTGACTTGTCAGTTTCCTTTTACCCCTAAATATATAATTCTAAGTTCCATTCTCATTCATTTTTGGATAGACATTCAAGCTGAACCTATTAGCATCAAAGATGACTACGTGCAATCCTTAGATCTTCTAATTATGCTTAATACTGAAAAGATTTGTGATATCACTCATCTAGGCACTCCCTTCAACAAAACAGATAGCAAACTAGCTTTGGCTTAGAGAACCTTTTCATGAATTGCTGTAGCCTATCTTTCCCCCCTCAAAATCATCACCATAAGGCCAATGTTCTTTTGACAAGGTTCTCCACATTTAGCTAGGCTGGTCATGGATGTTTAGCATAGGAGTTTCCAGACAGATTTTATACTCCAACAGCATAGTCTTTAAGATTCTAGAGTCACCTCTAAGGCATGAGGAAGCAGAGTCATTAGTAGAAGAATATTTAAACCACATAAGGAAATCCATAAAAATTTTGTTTCAAAGATGTTAATAACTTAGATCTATAAACATAATTCATATTATTTAAGTTCAAGTAACCTGAAACCTAGTGATATCACAACTTACTGCAAATCAGGGAAGAAATATAAAAACATGGTCAAAGAATCATAAGCACAGAATCTCAGAGGTTAGGAGAACCCTCATGCGTTAAAATCTTTGTCAGAAGACCTCTAGTGAATAGAACCCACTACTGTATGAACTATTTCATTCCATTTTCCAACAGATAGAGTTGTTAGGAAGGTTTTCCTTATGTCAAGTCTAAATTTGCCTCCTTGTAACTTCTACCACATGTGCCTAGTTCTGCTTCTGGTTATAAGAATAGCAAGTCTTTTTCCTCTTCCATGTGACAATTACTTACTTTAAAAAAAGCTATCACCTATTCTATTTCTCTATTCTACATCTTCTTTATCCAGTTTCAATATCCCCAGTTCCTTCAACTGACCCTCATATGACATGATCTCAAGGACCTTTACCATTCTAGTTGTCTTCCTCTCTGGATGCTCTCTACTCTATCAATGTCCTTCTTAAAAGGTGGCCCTCAAGATGAAATATAATGCTCTAGTAAGAGGCTATATAGGGCAGAGAACAGTAGGACTATTACTGGACACTCTTCTATATTTAGAGAAGCCTTGCATTAGCTTTTGAACCTGCCATATCACTGTTGATTCATACTGAATTTGAAGTTCCCAGATCTTCAAATGAATTGCTTTCTAACCACATATTCCCCTATCCTGAATTTGAGAAGTTTTAGAAAAAAACTTTTTATCTTAAAATCTTATTGCTATTCCTATTAAATTTTATGTTTTTAGATTTTGCCTAACATTTTAGTCTACCAAGAACCTTTTTAGACCTTGACCTTGTCATCCAGTTTGTTACCAATAGTTTCCTTGAAAATAAAAGCACTGACAAAAAATGTTAAATGGCATAAGGCAAAATACAAATCTCCAGGGCATGGAGATTTTCCCTTCCAAATTGACATCAAATCATTAATGGTTATAATTGGGGTCAATTTAACTAATCCTAAATCCAACTAATTATAATATCTATTTCTCCATCTAGATAAACTTTATATAGAGCATTCCACTCACTTACTGATCTAATAATCTTATTAAAAAAAGAAATGTAGTCCGGCATGACCCATTCTTAATGAAGTCCTATTGGCCCTTTGTGATATATCTTCCTTCTTTTGGTGTTCACTAACTGTCCCTTTCAGGGCAGCTAGGCAGTGTAGTAAATAGAACCCTGAGCCTGGCATCAACAGAACCTTAGCTGAAATTTGACTTCAGACACGTAATGGCTGAATCACCCTGGACAAGTCCTCAGAATCTGTTTGCCTCAATTTCTTCATTTGTAAAACAAGGATAATAATAGCATCTACCTTCCAGGGTTGTTGTGAGGATCAAATGAGATAACTGTAAAACACTTAGCACAGTGCATAGCACATGGAAAGCACTATATATAAATGTTAGATATTGATAATAGATTTTAGAATTTTAGTAGTCATGAAAACAGTACTTAGGTTCACTTACCCTGGCTCTTAGGTAAGAGAACACAAAGTGGTTCAAAGAAATATGGCTTAAGAATAGTAAGAAATTAGTAGTATTTCATTCACTCCTACTACAAGAAGTCACATGAAAAATAATGAAAGACAGAAGTAAGAATTCCTTTTCTGTCACAGAATGGAAGTGATCAGAGAGGTAGGTCTTCTCCATATCTTCACTGGATCATTGCAACTCAACACCATAAGATATATGTGATACTACCTATGCTTATATGGACAAAGAAAGCTTATGTCATAAGTTATAGGTCAGACTGAGAGATGAGGGACCTAATCCACTCAATAATCACTCACTAATATAAAATATAATATACAATTGTCAGTGTCTACATATTCCTAAAATTTGATACATTAGCCTGAGATTAAAGTTTCCTAAACCTTCATAGAAAATAGCCTAATGACAATCTTTAAATATCTACATTGCAAATATTGACCATATAAACATATGCCAGCTGACACTACATTATATGCCAAAATATACATAAAAGGCATATACATATATCACATTAGCCATGTCTATTGTATCATTAAATTATATAGCTGTTCACTTACTGATATAGCACAGTGGTGTTACAACATATTTCTTAAGATAATTCCATCAGAAGTGATAAGAAAATGAGCATATTCAAGCAGACCCCAAAAATTTTACCATACTGCTACAAATGATTTAGTTTCAGCCTGACTCCTAGGCTTAAAATGTCTACACTTTGGATTATTTCCTTTAGTCAGTTTTTATTTTCTACATTGGTAAATAGAATTTAAAGACATGACTTTCATTCTCAGTTGACTGCTGAAGTCCTAGTTTGGAAGGTAATAAATAACTCATTATGCTATGAGAGGGTTCCTAATCCTAACTGAGCTATACAGGATAGTACCTGAAAGAATGTATTTATGTAAACACAGGAGTCCAAACAACTGCATATAAAGCAGTAGAATAAGATATAGAATACCTGCATTTAAATCCTAAGTATAATTCACTCCCCTTGGAACTCTAGTTACTTAATCTCTATGGGTCATAATTTTCATGAATATAAAATGAGGGAGTGGAGAATGCAGACTAGATAATAATTGCTGATATTTAGTGCTTGAAGGTTTATCTTCACAGTCCTCTGAGTGGTAGTACACATATAATTATTTATGCTCTTGAAATTAAAACTGAAAAGAAAGGTTAGTTAAATAATTTGCATAAGATGTGGTCTTATGCATAGGTACCGGAGGTGGGATTTTAAAACAATCCTTTTCTAATTCCAAATTTAATGTTCTTAACACTACATAAACTGCATTTCCTCCAGACTACTGGTCTTCCAGCTCTAAATCCTTTAATTATTAAACGATACACTTAGTATTTTTTTTGTCTCTCACCAAATCTAAATTGGAAAATGTCTTTTTCTCAATCTTCCTCCTTCTTGAACTTTCTGTAGCCTCTGACACTGTCAATACCTTTCTCTCCTTGACATTCTTTTCTCTCTAGATTTTCATGGCACTGCCCTCTATACAGACAATTCTCAGATCTATTTATCCCCACCTAATCTCTCTTCTGACATAGTCTCCCAATTCCAATTAGGCTGGGCATCTCAAACTGGATGTTCTATAGACATATTAAAAATCACCAGGTTCAAAACTGAATTCACTATCTTCCTCCCCCAATTCTTCCCCTCTTCCTAACCTCCTTATTTATTGCTTTTGGAGGTACCATTATCCCCCTACTCATCCAAGTTCAAAAGATGTTTCCTTGACCCCTCATCCTTAGCTTCCTTCTCACCCCTATCATATCCAAACTGTTGCCAAGGCTTGCCCATTCTACCTTTACAATGTCTCTTGTACCTGTCCTTTTCTATCCTTTTACATTGGCATCACCACAGTGCAGACCCTCACCACTTCATGCCTTGACTATTCCAATTCCCTTTGAGTTTGTCTCTCTAACTCAAAAATCTCCCTACTCCAGGTGTCCTCCACTTAAGATTTCAAAGTAATCTTCTTAAAATGTAGATGTGATTGACCATTTGACCAAGGTTTCTCACCTACCCCTACTAAATAAATTCCAAGAGCATCCCTATCCATTTTACAAATATAAACTCCTCTATTTGGTATTTAAAGCACTTAACAACCTGGCCCTTTCCTACCTTTCCAAACTTCTTATATTTTACCCCCTAAATATTCTAGAATATAGTTGCACTGGCCTAATTGATGATACTTTCACATATGACCTTCCATCATCTGATTCTATCCAAACTTTGTATGGCTTGGGTCTCATACCTGGAATAATGCTCTCTCCTCTAATTCCTGTCTCGTTCCTTCTATGTATTCCTTCCTTCAAGACTCTGTTTAATTCCCATCTTCTCCAGCAATTCTTTCTTCTGGACCCATGGCTCTACCACTACTACTTCCTTATCACTATCACCTTCCATTTATTCAGTATATCTTTTATGTACATAATAAATATAATTATGTGTGTATATATATATGTATATATATTTATATCACCCATCAAAATATGAGTTCTTTTAAGGTAAGGACAGTGTTTTTGCTTCTTAGTACTTAGCACAGTGCTTGATACACAGTAAGTGCTTAATAAATACTTGTCGATTAACTAATTTTAGGAACTCCAGTACAAAACAAAAGGTTATTAACTAACACACAGGGTCTTGACTGATTAACTGAGAGCTAGGGTCATTATTTCAATGATCCTATAGGGATCAACTCAGAAAATAACCCTTAAATTATAGATATGGTAAACCTCATAAGCCAGGCTAATTAATAGCAATAGCATGCTAAATTTTGAAGCCAATTCATAGATGTTCATTTCTCTACTTCATCACTTCTGCTACACTGACCATACTAGAAGGCAGCAGGCATAGGTTCATAGATTCCCAAAATGGGCACCACTACCCCCTGGTGGGTGCTGCAGTGAACCAGGGAGGTGGTAATGGCCGCAGGTGCATTTGGGGGGTGGTGAATAACTATAAGGGGGCAGTGACAGTATGTGACAGGGGGCGCTAAGTAATATTTTTTTTCTGGAAAGGGGGCGGTAGGCCAAAAAAGTTTGGGAGCCACTGGATTATAGGATCATTGAATTAAGAGTGGGAAGGGGCCCTCAGAGGACCTCTAAGTCTTCAGGGTCTAATCTCTTTATTTTAGAAATAAATACCAGTTAGAATACTGGGGCTCTGAAGTGTTTCTTTAAAATAAATATTTACATATATGTAGGTTATTTAAATCTCTACTTTCTATGCTTACAGGAATGACCTGCACAAGTTATTTTTCTCTTACATTTTTCATTTTACTATTACTTGGTGAAACCTAATCATCAAAATAGCTCATTAGTAGTCACAGGAGTTGAAATGACATTAATCAGATCTCTATGAATATAGTTGTGGAAAAATTGTTTTTCATTTTCTGTTTGAGTCTATAAAGAAAACCTTTAATTTTTAGAAATTCAATGACAAGTGAAATTTCAATTAATGTAGGGGAAAAAATGAAACATTTACCCTACCCTTTCTTTTGTCCTAAGCAATACAAAGCAATCATACATTAAAAAACATAATTCTGTCTATAGTGAATATAGTTAAACTCATTTAATTTCCTCCAACAAATGCTTTATAGCCATTTACATAGAATTTAACTGATTTTAATGGAAAAATGAATAAGTTTTATGCAATTTAGTTTCATGAATCACAATTCTAGTATTTTGAAGAAAGTCTTTCATTACTATACATACAACAGACTCAAAACTTTTTACTTTCTGCTTTTAGATCTTTCCATCAATTCTATAGATTAATAGTGTAGCTAAATTAAAGGCCTCATATTTAAATTCTGATTGAAAAACAAATATTTATACCTTAAATATAACTATATAATTTACTTTTACACAAATTTGTTTATATAAATTTTATCTAATTTTATCTAATTTTATATAAATAGACTAAAGCAAAAGCTCAACATTTAAATTCTGAACTAAAGAAAAAAATGAGTAAAATTTTAAAATATGATGAAATCAAACCTATCCTTCATTTTTCTCATAAAACAAAGGACTCAAAACCCCCTGTAATGTTAATTACATTAAAAAGAAATTGTACATAAGAACAAAGGAAAATTTTGTCTGTTTAAAAAAAAGAGAAAATAGTAACATTTAAGATAATTAGCCGATCCTTTTTTAGTCTAATATTTGCAAATTCACACTGATGCTAAATTGTTTATTTTAAAGGATAAGGTCTACAATGACAAAGATAAGTAATTTCTAGGCCTACAATCACCCATCTTTATTTGCCTGCTCCCATCACTACTCACAATACTGAAAGCAGAAGTCATTCTTGCCAGACTGTTTAGACACAAAAATGAACTTTTGATAAAAGTTCGCCCCCTAGAGGACTAAACCCCCATAGCCAGTACTAGACCCTAATTCAAAAGCCGATTTCCAAATAATAAAGAACATCAGTTTAAGTCCCTATTTTTTTGCCAAGCACTGTCCTAGGGGCTAAGAACATTCTTATTACTGTAAGCAAATTAAACTAATACTCCAAAAATTAAGTATCAGTTTTAACTTAATAATAATATTGTATTATTACAGTGAGAAAATGATTTTATTTTCATCACATTTACTCACTTTCTGCACTTTCCCAAAAATATCTCTCCTCTTTTGAAGAAGAACATTATCTTTATCTTTTCATAATTCCAAGTCAGGCTGGTAATAGCAGTAACACAGAACCTCACAGGATTTGGAAGGCTTGATGATTAGAATCATGACAATACGTATAATTGACATCAGTAATATTTACAAATTTCTTTTACAAAGTGGTTTTTATGTAGCACTTGTAGATTTATAGAGATTTACAAGTATTATCTCATTTGATCCTTGCAACAACTCTGGGACGCAGGTGCTATTATTATTCACATTTTGTAAGTGAAGAAACTGAGACTAAGAAGTTAAGTGACTTGCCTAGAGTCACAAAACTAGTAATTGTGAGAGGCAGATTTTGAACTTGGGTCTCCTTGATTCTGGGTGTAGCATTCTTCTATCCACTGTGTCATGTGACTGGTGGAATAGGGAACCTTTCTCATATTAGGTATCAGATAAGAAGAAGATTGAGTTTATGTGAATCAATGAGGGTAAGGTAATAAAAATTTATTTTTTTTGCAGGATAGGTTTTTGGTTTTTTTTCCTGAGAAAAATATAAAATAGTCCATCAACTTGATTTTAAATTTAGGAACAGAAACAAAAACTACATAAGAAATAAATTATACATATATTTTTAAAAACATGGGATATATCAAGGGAAGGGAATGAATTAGAAACATGTTAAAAAAGAAGAAAGGAAGAGAAAAGGAGACACATTGATAAAGTGATAGAAAAACAAAGCAAGAACAGATCAACACAGAAAAAGGAGATCCCTGACACAAAAGTCAGGTCTGATTTTGGGGAAGTTTAATACAATTTGTTTTATCGTTTGAAACAAAAATGAGTAGGAAAAGGTGATTGTTAAGGTTCCTTCCAACTCTAAATCCTATGATCCTATCAACAATCAGTATGAAAAGACTATTTTACATAAAGTATTTACAAACTTAACTAACTACCTAAATTCATTGGTTCATCAGAACCTGGTCCATTTGGAGCTACTTTCTGGGTTCCTTTAGGTTTGAGAGAGACCATACTGAGGCAAGAGGTCAAGTAAAGTATTTCTTTGTGCTCTTTAATACTACCTGGATTATTTAATTTTTCTCTTTTCTTTTGAAATAAAACCAAAACATTTTAGAACTCTGTATCTAAAACAAAAGCAGGCTATTGACTATTGGGTTAAATACCCTACATATCATCCATATCAAGTCTGGGTACAAATTGCTCTTGCAATGGTAAAACAGAAAGCAAAATCCTTTTAAACATCAACTTATTTTTCCATTTCCCACAAATTTTTTATTGTATGAATTAAGAAGAGTTCTTTCCTTTTGACCCAAAAAGTATTATCAGAGGGATAGGGCTATTGAACAATTCCAGTCATAATAAGATGATGGTCACATAACAGAATTCTTAAGATATCTGTAAATTAAAATGTGACAGCTTACAAGGGTTAAGCAAGCTAAAAAACTAGTGAAATCCTGAGAGACAATTTAATGACTCATAAATATTTGGGACACATGATAATGATCTCACAATTTCCATAATCAAATCCTTCTTGCATCATAATCTTTACAGAGACCAAATGCAGAAATAACTGTGGGCCTAATAGGGAAAATCTTAACATTGAATTGCTATTCTCTTTTCATTATCATTGGTTAAGAAGGTGATAAAGCAGAAGCAATAAGTATTCAATTATTTCTTTTTCTTAACAGATAGTAGGGACATCACAGGTTATGTACAACATGACATCTGCTCTGTAGATACACACATCATGATAGTGGAAATAACATAGAGTACTGTCGAATTCATGGCTGAGAGCACCAAAAGACCTGCACTGACTGCTTTCCCCAGCATATCTCTCTGATAAAATCAGTAATAACCTATTCAAGTTAATGAGTGACTATGAGAGAGAAGCCTGTAGCCAGTGAATAGGCTACCATAGTGCTCAGACACAGACTGGCAGCTGGGAGCAGACCCAGGAGTAAAGTTACTTGATGGCCCTCTCACTAGTCCAGTGCAGACATAGGGCCTTAGAGCCAGAGCAGTGGCTGGCAGACAAGCCAGTTTTGTACTGGACTCTTAGGGCAGGCTAGTCTAGCAGTAAGAGAAAAGACAAATTGGTCTAATCACTTGGGCTCTGAGAAGTGGAGATCATTCCCCTCTACCCCAGTAAGATCATAAGACTCAAGCATCCCAGTGCCTCAACTACCACCATATCTGCCAGGAAGTGCAAGGTCGATCAGCCACTTCTGATTAATTTAAAATCATTATGTGAGCGCTGGGAATACAAAGACAGCTACAACACAGGTTTTTCTGTGGATCATTACCTTATACTGTCCACCCCTCTGGATGTGGGGAATGCATTTGAAAAATACTATAACAAAGTTTGTGAACTAGTGAAGTAGTCATATTTGTCCTTTGATAATTTAAAGCTAAAATATGAAATGAAATGTTAAAGCCTGAAATGTTGGTATTTCAGCATATACAAATAAAAGATCAAATTAAAGAAATAAAATTAGAAATAAAATGTTTCATCCTTATCCTGTTCTCTCCATCTCTAAAGAATACAAATATATCTGATGGCATGTAGTCATAATTTCGCAAGTATTCTTAACATGCCAATATGATGTTAAAATTCCAGATGGTCAAACACTTATTTTAGTAATTTCATCCATTTTCCCATATCATAACAAATACAAGCCTTAATTGATATTAAGTAAGCAAAATCTACCAATTAAAGGGCCTGAACAAAAAGGAATAAATATAAAAGGTAAGTATAATGGTATTTCTGTAATGTACTTTAAGAATAATTTGTGTGAAAAGAGTAAAATGAATTTTGTAGATTTGCCTAAATTCCAAGCTAATTATAACCAAATCTTCTTTGCTGCTTCTCTTCTTTGTAAGCCAGTTATATTTGACACCAAGTCCCTAGCAACGCTATTAGAATCAGCCAATGAGGACAATAATGTCAATATCTTCCTAGCAGAAGAGTTGGCTGAGATCCCAAACAATGTTTATTTTCCTTTTCCTGAATATCAGCACCATGTCCTTTATTCTAAAAACCTAAATCAAGGATCTAAAATGCAGCTAGCCTGTAAGTTGCCCTATATACAAAAATAAATTGATCAGAAATGACCAATTTAAAATTGTCTCAATTTGTCCTATAATGAAAATGACTGTGAAAAGAAAACCTAAAAAATTTTACCATTGCACCTATTCTATCATTCATATCAATAATAATAATACTTGTATTTTTTGTTTAATTCTTTCTTTTACAAAGTATTTTTACACCTAGTATCACATTTAATCCTAAAAACAAATCTGCAAATTAGAAAAGGCATATGTGCCCACATATTTTTTATTAAAATCCAATGTAGATGACAAAATTTTCCTTATTTAGCCCTGATTAAAAGAAAATAATTTACGGTACAAAGTTAACAGCATATACAAGTAGGCATACCTATTGCCCACAAAACTGTATTAGAAAAACTACTAGTAACTTTTAGTTATTTTTAAGTTACCACTTTATGTATATAAATATATATTAAAATATACTATATAACATAATAATATAATACATGATGTTATAAATATATAATAAATTATGATAATTATATTTATCCAATAGAATTAGCTGTGTCCAAAAATCTATGTCTCATTCTTTACTGGTAACTTTTAAAAAAGAATAATTGCTTTTTAATTTAGTGTGAGTAGACCCATCATGTCAATGATGCGAATGATTTCTAAACTGTTTCAATCTACTGAGTGCCTTGCTCCCCCATCCAGGCCCCCATAAATCTTGTTTTTCCCTTAAAGAAAATTTAATTCAGGGAATTCATTATGCTGAAAGTTTTCCCAAGCTAGAGTAAAAATATGTATGTATGTCTAAAAATTTGGTAAACCATAAAACAAAAATCATGATCCATATTACTAAAGAAATATCAGACACTAAAATATTTTATATTTTTTACAAAGCCTAATCATCTACATCTTCACAATGTCTATAATTTTTTAATATATGCAAAGGTTAAAAAAACAGACTGCAACAAAAACAAAATTTCCCTAAGGTCCTTTCTAGCTCTATATCTACAATCTTATGATCAATAAGGCTTGGTCACTTAAATATAAGACATTACTTACAAATATTTAGAAAAAATTTCAAATATGTTCCTTTTTACAGCTATCATTTCTTTTTGTCAAGCAGACAAAAAAGCAACATAAACAGGGTTTTTAAGGTCACTACCTTTTACATGGTTGATCTTTCATCACAACTTGGCCTTAAAAGGAAATTACGATTAACTAAGGTTCTATGACAAAAATCATAGATTCTTCTAGTGTTCATAATATATAGAAAAATACAAAGTAAAAATAATTTACCACATTATATTAGTTACAAGTTAGATATTTACAAGTACTAAGTAGTAAATTTATAGATAGTTCTAGTGACTTGAAGATATCATGCAAACTCAGAAGTATCCCAAGTTTTGCCCAAAGAATCACTTATTTATTAAGCAAGAAATGTCTCACTATATCATCAATTTCTCACAATATCCATTTGAAGAAAAGAAATATAAATTATATACTCATATTGAACCTAAAGCATAAAGATATTTTAACTTTCCCAAGATCTTTCGATAAGTCATTGAGAAACACAATTCTCCTAATTTGAAGACTGCATGGTCTATGAATGAACTGAAATGACATTAGATAATACCCAGAACTTTCAAAAATGTCAGAGGACAAGTTTGTAGGAATAAATATAAAACATGAAAATAAAGTGTTGATGAGCTATACTAAATAAGAATAACAAGACCATTATGACATATATTTAACTCTGGATAAAGAATATGCAAGCTAACTAGAATACCCCTGCAAGTTTCAGTTTATTTGTATTTGCCCTACATATCTGCTCAGAGTGAGTTGAAGGAAACTTAAAAAAATGAACTAGAAATAGAATTAGACAATGCAAATAAAACATGTTTTTTTAAGGTTGTTTCTGAATGCTATTCAATGGATAATACAGGCCCCACTGTCTTATAAAAGAATAACAAAAAAACAAAAAAATGTATTTCTAAGACAAACTCATTGTAAAAAGTATTTACTTTAGATTGAGCAAAGTTCCAGGGTACTTTAACAGATATTCAAAAACTATAAATAAAATGAATTAGATAAAATATATTTTTTTATTCCATTCCCTCCAGGCTCCTTCAAGACACTGTCTTAAAGGCAGCCAGGTAGCTCAGTGGATAGAGTACTGGACTCAGCAAGACATGAAGTATAAGCTAGCTGTGTAACCTCTTTGCCTCAGTTTCCTAAATTATAAAAAAGGGTTGATAATAGTAATACCAATTTTTGTGATCAAATGAAATAATCCATAAAAAAGCTAGTACCTGACACATGGTAGGTGCTTAATAAGTGTTTACTGATTAATTGATTGGTATGCACCAAGGAAAAGAGAGTGTAGTTAGAAAAAAGAAGGTTAATAAGAGAGCTTGGTGGAATGCCTAGATAGGATACAGGATGGCATAATGAATATGTAGGGATTTAGAGGATGGAACAGTGAAAAAGAAAAAGAAGCAATTATAAGGGTAGAAGGAAAATTAGGAGGTACAGTGTCATGGAAAACAAGGGTAAAAACATTTTACAGTAAGGAAGTATTATGCAACTGGTTGCTGAATTTGTATCCAACAGTTAAATGACTGTATGAGTTTCTCCACTGGGATGTTCTGCAATCAATCATTTCAAATTAAATTCACCAAATTAAATACAACCTGGGCTCTATCAACTTACAAATATTTATTTAGTGTCTTCTAAATACCTGGCACTTGATAGAGGTGTTGTGGATAAACATACAATGAATGAAATAATCCTTATGTGTAAGGAGCTTCCATTCTCATCTTTTCTCCAAAAATATTTCCCATTTCAAAACTTCCTCCAGCTGACCTTCTTACCTCTATCTTACATTCCACATTAATTCATTTAACAAGTGATACCGAGTCTAACTCTGTAATAGCATCCTCTCTCCCTCTTGCCTTTCCTACTCTAGCCATCCTCATTCAGACCCTCATCATGTCACTTAATACTAACTCATTTTCTTCCTCTATCTCTATGCTTATCTTCCCTATAGAGCTTTCACATAAGGCTCAAAGTAATCTCCTTCAAGAATAGGGAGAAGAAACAAAACTCCCAACAAACCCACTACTTACCAAGTTAAAAAAAAAGTGTGGGGGGCAGCTGGGTGGCTCAGTGGATTGAGAGCCAAGTCTAAAAACAGAGGACCTAGGTTCAAATCTGACCTCAGACACTTCCCAGCTGTGTGACCCTGGGCAAGTCACTTAACCCCCATTGCCTAGCCCTTAACACTCTTCTGCTTTAGAACCAATACACTGTATTGATTCTAAGACAGAAGGTAAGGGTTTAAAAAAAATCTCGCAAAACTTAATCTAGCTCTTAAAATATTTAAGTCTTGTCCTGATCTACCTTTCTAGTCTTCTCACTTGCTTTTAGATACTTTCTTTTCCATCTAATCTAGACCTATGCATCAACCCCACCCCCGTGCTGTCTTGCTGAATTTTCCATTGTAGTGCTTCTACTTACACTATCCCCATAATCTAGAACAGTTTTCATACAATATTCTTCAAGGCCCAGTTCAGAATCATCTTTTTCATGAAGTCTTCCTTAACAGTCTTCTATTCACATTCACCTAGGAATAATCTCTCCTCCTTCCCGCAAATCCTTATATAATCAAATCTATTACTGTTTTCCTAAGAGCACAGCGACTGGGTCAATAGTAAATGATACATGAATGTCAAAACATTTACTTAATTGAATCTGCCAAAGCTACCTATAAGATCTTGGGCAAGTCACTTCATCTCTGGCCCTCATTTTTCTTATTTGTAAGACAAGTGGTTTAGATTAGAAATCCTATAAGGTCCCTTCCAATTCTCAATCAATGGTCCTAAAGAACAAGTGAGAATCAATAATAATCTCAAATCTATCTTCATCTGATCCAAACCAGTTACTTTAACTTTTAAGTTTCAATTCTTTCATGAGGATATCACCTCATACAGTGTCTATGATCATTAAACTGGTTGATCTGTGGAGGTATACAAATATATCTCGTAGTTCCTGTAAAAGTAGGGGAGAAATACACAATGAACCTCTACTAAATATTGTTTAACATTTCTTCACACTTAGAACATTTAGTATTTAATCTTGATAGTGTAGTTTTTCCTTTAAAGTTTTAGATTACTTTAAAATAATAAACATTAATAAAGTTGTCTCTTAGTTTTGCATGTTTTACACTAAGGGACATATATAAGGAGGTCTAATATTTAGTTATTCAACATTACTACTAAATAGCCATAACTGGATCTGGCCTTCACTAAATGTCAAAGTAATCAATATCCCTTGCCATTCCAACCCAAATATATAAAATGCTATTTAATGATTTTTAAAATGCTCTTATGTATTAAAAAAACACATTCTAATAGCCTGTAAGGATATAGTTGCCCTCTTGAAAACTGCTACAAAATTTCTTACCAAGTTACGTTTTTTTAATGGTAGAAAGTAGTAATAGTGGCAGAAAGAAAACATCAATGCGTAGCAAGTAAGAACCTCTGTGTAGAAACATAGTTGCAGAAAAAGCCAATGATTATCTTCACCAACACAATTATTAATCCTGCAGAGAGAGAAAATGAATACTAAATTTAAAAACTGGAAGCAAGTCAATTTTGAAATGTTCAGAATCAGTATCTGAAGAAAAAAGAAGGTACAATTTCAGTTTTATTCCAACTAAAGAGGATTGCTAGATCCATTCAATACAAAAGGAAAAGTAGCAAATATTAGAAACTACAATATAAAATAACAATGCAATTGTAGAGCATTTTATACTTAATATACTTTATATTCAAAGTATATATTCTATCCTTGGAGAATCATGAATGTGAAATATCACTTCACATACATTTTTTCACAAGGATGCAATGAAATCAATAGGGCAAGTCTCACTACCATTTTGCAAACAAGGAAACTGAGGATGAGGGCACAAAGTAAGATAAGTTAGTGATAGAGTCAGGATTAAGATCTAGTTCCTTTGACTCTTATTTCATTGATTTCTCTATGATGGTACACATCTACATTCTAGGAAAAAGAACAACTCTAATGCAGAAAAAAATTAACTTTTACAAAGTTGTTGTTTGAAATTATCATTTCTTGGAAATCGGGGTGCTATAAATTAGAAAGCATACTGTCAAAACTGGACAGAACTTTTCTTATTTGGGAAAGATTTTTTTTCATTTTGTTTGCTTATTTTTAAAGAATAAGATTATCTTGCTAAAACATTTACTGCCCATTCTGCTAATAGTTCACTTTGTGAGGTATTGGGGTTAAGGGTGAATGGGAGAGTATTTTCTGATGAACATTTATCAATTTGGAATTTTATTTTAAAATGCAATTATTTACTGAATAATACATCTAAAAAGGTAAAAAGGAAAAATGCCTATTTTATAATTTCACATGTAAATACAATCCTGGAAAATTTTTCAAAAACTTGTCATCAAACATACTATTATAAAGCTCAAATCCAATTATACATATTAACTATTATAAACTCAAGACCAATTAGACATAATATACCCTATAACTTCTCTTGAAATTGTAAGCCTGATAACTCATCAGCTTAACAGAAATGATTCACTCTGACTCATTTTCCTTACAAAAATAACACACCCTTACTCGTAAAAAACAGGAAAAACATATCATCTTCACTAGATCTATTCTGACACTAGTTAGAAATATTTCTAGAATGTGTATCTGCTAATATTAATAGCTAATACCAAATATTTTCTAGCTAGTTTTTTCACTATCATGTAACAGTTTAATTGCAAAATTGCTTGATTTAATACTCCAACAAAACCCCTGAGATCAAAATCATAAAAAATTCTAAATAATTTCATCACATCATAGTAGCATTAATTTGTCACTCTCTGGGGGAAAATGATATACAAAAACAGCTAATATTGAAGATCACAATCCTAATGAACTATCATTTTAGATTTTTCTTCTGAGGAAATACTTTTCTACAATTTTACTTTCTAATCTAAATAAAAAATTATCTAGAAGAAATAGAGGTATTTGTAATAATTATCACAGTAATAAAATTAAATTTAAAGCATCATTTACATTTAAAATAAATTTAATAAAATAAAGTGTCAAGTTACATAGGAGTCATCTATTTATCTATCGTATCTATCTATCTATCTATCTATAATCTTTAACCCTACAAAACACTTCAAAATCTTGGCATTATAAAATCTTTCTATTTTCTTCCCTACACCCATCCCAAAAAGTTCATGTGGCAATGTTTGTACCATTTATTTTTTGACTCTGTAGATTAAGGGATATACTTTTAAAATTACAAATTTCTCCCTACTTATATCTACTGCCAACTTCCTTGGCTTTCTTTAAGTTGCAGCTAAAATCTCACCTTTTCAAAGAATTTTTTCTAATCACCCTTAATGCTAGTGCCTTCTCTCTGTTAATTATGTGCAATTGCTCATATATGTAAATAAACATAAACACACACATATATAGCATATATGTATATATAGAATGTGTGTGTATAAAATCTTCTTTGTATATAGTTGTTGGCATGTGGTCTCCCCCATTAGACTATGAATTCCTTGGGTCTGTTTTTTGCCTTTTTTTGTAACATCGCACTTAGTACAGAGACTAGCACATAAATGTTTTTTTTTTTTTCCGGATTGATAATAAAGAAAGAATCATATTAAGTATTTGACACAGACAATGAAAACCTAGGACAGTTACACTGAATGAAGATATTAAAACTAAAGAGCCACCTGGGTTTTGGTCTTTTAATCTTAAGGCTGACAAACGAAACACAAGAGCCCAGAAAAGATTCACCCAAATAGTACTAAGTCTTCTCAAACTCACTTTATCTATTCTATCATCCTCTCTTCTCCCATGTCCTTAATTATGTCAAGGGCTTCGGTCAGGAAACTTAGCCTTATATCCTGAATGTCTTAGCAGCTCTCAAAAAAAAAGAAAAAGGCTAAATGAAATATTCTTAATCTACTTACTTTCTCCCACTCTCCCACATCCCAAGAAGCTGATTACATCTATGAAAGTCAAACACTTGGAATACAGAATAATTTCTATGTCTCTATAACTGATAAAATGGTAGCACACTGTCACACAAAATCAAAAGGTATTTTTTCATTGTTTTTAAAAATGGCATTGTTTTCTAGTGTTCAGAAAGTTTACAAATGAGTGTCTTTGTTATGATTTTTTATTCTTCATGAAGTTTAAATTTTGTTTTCTTTTTAAAGAAAGGATTCATTTAAGGCTGGCACATTTTCTGCATTTTCATATTCAATAATCAGAAACATTTCTTTAACAGAAACTAGAACTTAAATGTGTGAAGCAATTAGAGTGAGTTAACTTTTTGTACAAGATTTGAAACTGTATTTAAAATTAGCTCTCTCTGAGGATAATGATGACTATTTTGTCTTAACCCAATTTATTACATCGAAAAAAGTACTGTTGACATCTGTCAGATCAAAAAAATTAAACCCTTTTAATTTTGTACTATAGCAATATATTTTTTACTGGGGATTTTTGATATTATCCCCTAATCTCAGTAAAAATTTACAACTTTAAATAAGTCTTAAATTTATAGACATTGCCCAATCAATTTGGGGGCAAATTATCAAAATAAATTAGCCAAAATTAGAATATTTTGATTTATACTGTTAAGTAAAGCTGCAAGATCAGCTTTGACTCAATTTCTAAAGAACTGCCATTACCACACACTTTTTGTAGTTCTTGTCTTTTTTTTGTATACTTAAATGCATTCATATATTTGTATGTCTATACATACTAACGTATACATACAAAATTGCTACTCAGGTAAACATTTTTACACACAAAAAAAGAATTACATATAATTCCTCCTTTTACACAGATATTTTACAAAAGCTTTGTAGCAGCGGAACAATGCAGAAATCCTATAAAATTTCAAGTTTTAAAAAAATAGCTCTCTAAAGCATATTTTCTTCAAAGTTCTTAGATGTTACAAGAGAGCCCCCTATTGACCAAAAAGGTCAACATAGTTCTGTACTCTTAATCTTTGTCCCACTTCCAATTCTCGCCTCACTAAATGATGATGGAATTTTAGGAGAGAGAACCGTATGTGATGTTCATAAGGTTGTTTTAAAACCAAATCAAATTAGATTCTTATATTGACAAAAGTTTAATCTGAGAAAAATAAATCTCAAGGAACATAAAAAGGTATTGTTTGAGGGCCTCAAAAAGGAGAATTGGTCATTTCACTGTCCAGAAACTGGGTATGTCTGCTATCAATGTAGAACCCTTCCTATTTTACAGGCTAGAGATAATAGGAGGAATTTAACAATTCATTAATGAAAACTGGCATACAATGGGATCTAGTGTGATAAAAATAATTAATCTTGTCTTACCATGGACAATGATGATCCATTCTCCTAACGCAATGACCACATCGGCTGCAGTGATGGGAACGCTTTGGTCTCATCAAATTACATTTATTACATAATTCCCAAAATTCCCTTTCTAAAAAAAATTAAAAGTTGAATGAAATTACTCAATATTTCAACTGATATCAAAATTTCATAAGAAGGCAAGTTTTAAGAGGTCTATAAGAAATTGTTTTTCATATGTAAGTATATAGGCTATCCCAAAAAGCTGAATGTGTTAACTGCTAACCCATATTGCCTGTGATGAAGGCAAAAGGAGAAGGAGACAGCAGAGGATGAGATGGACAGATAGTGCTCTGGAAGCAACAAACATAAGCTTGGACAGACTTCAGGAGAGAGTGGAGGACAAAAAGATCTGGTATTCTATGGTCCATAGGGTCATGAAGAGTCAAAACACAACTAAACAATTGAACAATAACCCCATGTGATTTTTTTTGTTTCAAATTATTTATACTTTTAAATGTAATTTAAAAAATTTAAAGGCAAATGAAGATCAGATTAAGTACAGAATAGAAATATCACCATATGAGGCATCCAAATCTTCTGAATTTGATGGAATTGTGTTAAAATGAATATGCTGATAAGAATTATATTACCAAACTACAACCCAAAACAGTTCATTCTCTCCCTATCTGTAATGATCAAGTAATTCAAAATGCTTTGAATTCATTAGTAAAGAGGAAAGAGATCAATTCTATATCAAATATGTTGTTTGTTGTTTGGCTTTAATGGAAGTTTGAGAATGTCAATGAATTTCACTTAGAGGGTGGAAATG
The DNA here is from genome assembly GCF_016433145.1 of Gracilinanus agilis. Lineage (NCBI taxonomy): Eukaryota > Metazoa > Chordata > Mammalia > Didelphimorphia > Didelphidae > Gracilinanus > Gracilinanus agilis. The sequence goes on along the minus strand of NC_058130.1, from coordinate 114,357,921 downwards.
TTTGCTATAATAACTGAAGTGATACCTACAAAGAACTATAATTTACAATGTTTAGCTCCTTTTTCAAGTTACAATAATAATTGCTCATTTTCTGAAGTCCTCAGATACTTAAATGAACACATAAGAAAAACCAGTTACAGTGTTGCTCTGCACAGAATTTAATGTAACTGGTTAGCAATAAACTTATTAAGGATCATCTGCCAAGCTAAGGAGGTAAACACCTTTGTTATTCAGGTGCTTTACCTAAAAATCACCAATTAATTCAAATTTTACAAACATTTATTAAGAGCAGGTGTGATCTGAAAGGCATCATGGTATTTACTAGGGATACTAAATGACAAATGGCAATCTGGCCTCAAAGATCTTCTTATGTAATAGGGAAGACAGACATAAGTATGATACAAGGTAGGCATTATTTAAAAAGACGTTTAGATAGAATGTTATAATAAATTTAGGAGAGAGATCACTTTCATCAGGGTGTGTAGGAAAACTTCGTGGAGAAAGTGGTGCCTGAGCTGGGCTCATGACTATATAGGTTGTTGACCATGTTTGGAAAGCTTCCAGTCCTTATTTTTCTGACCATTAAATCCTCTTCCTCTACAGAAGAAAAAATATGGTCAGAAAAATAAGGACTGGAAGCTTTCCAAACATGGCCAGCAACTGATATAGTCATGAGTACAGGATGAGATAGGGAAAAGGCTAATTGTCTAGTTTTTCTGAAATATGATTTCTGAAATATGAGTATCTAAAGAAAAGCAAAATAAAATATAGCTGGAAAGGTAGATTGATTTTATGATCTCATAACTTCAAGGGCTTTGTTAAGAAATTTACATTTTATCCTAAAGCAATAGGAAGCCATTTAAGTTTTTTGAGCAGTCAAGCAATAGGGTGTGGCCAATATATTAGTAAATTGTTGGTAGCTGTGTGAGGTTGGATGGGGAAAGTCAGAATCAAAAGGCATGGAGATAAGTCACAGGGCTATATAAGGACTTCCAAACATCATGCCCTGGGAAGAGTTAAGCTCTGCTGAATCTCACTCTGATTAGGGAGAGTCTACTATATATATAAATCTCACTCTGATTCACTCTGATTCGGGAGAATCTACTGTGTGTGTGTACACACACACACACACACACACACACATATATATATAGCACCTATATCAAAAGCATTTGTGTAATTATTATCATATGATAAGCATTATATAATAAGCTTTTATATATGCCAGACACTGAACCAGGTGCTTTTTTTTTTACAAATATAACCTCATTTTATATATCTTCAGATCTACCATACTTCAACCAGGCCATCCTATTGCAATTACTCTGTCTTCTCAACTCCCTTTCTACTGGAACAGTAATCAAATCACCTCTACTTTTGCTTCTATAAAGACCAAATCAGTCAAATGCCCTTTGCATTATTATTCATCAATCTGATGACTTCTCAGACCAAACACCATTTTCTGGTTGCCACTCCCTTCTGAAAGTGGAGACTATTTCAATTTTTTTATTTGTATACTCGGGACTTAGTAAAGGGACTAGAACATAGTAAACATATAATACTCTTCCATTCATCCATCCAGTCAGGATACTTCTTTATAATGGTATTGACAAAAATGAATTTTTACCTGTACTAGTCTTATTTTATCACTTAACTTAAAAAAAAATCTCACCAGTGCTTCATTATTGATGCAATGAGAATAACAATAAAAACTTAACAATATTAATATATGTGTAGGACTTATCAATTCACAAATAGAATATGGAAATGGAAATATAACATATTATGAAGATATGAAATAAATATCATTTATTCTAATTAAATTATTCTAATATTTAACAATTTAACAATCTAGATATTGTGTTTTGAAATTTTGCCTATCGTGCCATTCTTCTTTAGTTATGACTCCTTTTAATGCTCAAGAGATTGAACAAGGGTCAAAAAACATAGCCACCTAAATTTTTTGTACTTATATTAGCCATAAGAAGTTAAAAAGATACCAACACCAATAAAAACAAACAATTTGTTTCCACTGACCAAAACTACCAAAGATCAATAATAATTATGCTTAAACCTACTACTTTCTTAACAGGAAACAATATAAGGTCCTTCACAAAGAATCAATGTAGAAGGAAGACAATCTTTAGGCAACATTATTAGATTTGATACTCTAATAATCCAGTAAATCTGAGATCTTAATGATGCTAGAATTCTCTTGAAAAAATGAAGAGGATAAGCCATGCCTGCCTATACTGTGAGGCTTCTTCCATCAATATTCCCACTAATATGCCAGAAAGTATCCAAGAACACAGAACAGAAAGTAATTAGTTATTCCTATAGCAGTTAATTAACAAGCATTCTGTAAACACTTACAAGGTGCTGGATGTTAAAGATAAAAAACAAAAGTGAGTCAGTCTCAGCCCTCAAGGAGCCTAAATTCTATCAAGGAAGACAAGATGCATTTGTATAAATATATATAAAATATATAAAAAATAAAAAAAAAAACATGTCATTTTGAGGAAGAAGATATCAGCATTTTGGGGGAATCACTTTAGATGGAAAGCAGGGATCTCAGCTATCTAATCAAACCACTTTTTTTCTGGTTATATTAAAAATGTCTCTGATGACATCCTTGATAAAAATTCTTCTCATTTATATATTACTAGCACCCAGCATGAGCCTTCTTCTTTTCCATTTGAGTGATTCTCATTTTGATTCTTTGGACACTACAGTATTCCATGATTCACAGTTATATTATATCACTTAAAGAAGATTGTTTTTTTAAAAATGGGAGCTTTATTTCATGAGGAAACTGACTTAACAGGTAACTGATCATTTTTAAAAAATTTGTTTTAGCTTCCAAACTGTTATTAAACACCAAGCATTTAATGCATGCTCTACTACAGAAGTATCTGAAAAAGGCATCAACAATGTGGATAAAATGTACACTCATTTGAGTCAGCTTCTTTTATCAGTATCAGGACTAAGCAGGTGTGGGGAGAATGATACACAAGGACTTCACAAAGCCATGAATATCATCTCCATTTTAACCTATCTTACATGTTTAAGTAGCTTTTCTTTTCACTTTTTTTTGTGCAAAAAGTTTTATTTGTGCTTTTCTTACATCAATATCAGCTCTCAGTGATTCCTCCTTTCTCCAAACAACATCATCCTCCCTCAAAACCTAGATGTATAGGTGAGCAAAACCAAACAACCTAGCCAAACAAATATATAAATATATGTATGTATATGTATATAAAATATGTATAAATATATACAAGCTTGGCCAATGTTTGTTTTATATATATATATATATGTGTTATACATACATATATATAAATAAAATTCTGTAACCTTTTTTCAACACCTATATGCCAAAAAGAGGCAATTTTCATCATTAGTACTGTTGAGTCTGTTGCAATAATAGAATCTCAGACTTAGAAGGACCCATAGTAGTCATCCAGTCTTTCAGGCACTTTAAGGTTTTCTAAATACTGTATGTACACACAAATTAAGTAATGTAAGATAATGAAAACAAACACAAAGCCAAGAATCTCTTCTATTGTCCTGTAAGTTTTGCTACTTCTCCAAAGATAAATTATCATCAGGGACCTCTATGCCACCACAGAAAAAGTATATGCGAAATATTTTTTCTGTAGAAAGAGGCCCGCTAAAGGTTGGATAGCAAAAACTGGATAAGCTGAGATTCACATCAATTCTGAAATTCAAACTAAGTATTTTTATACAGGCAATTTAAATCAACTGTTTCCAACCACCACTAGTTAAGTGTTTCCAACAACCACTAATTAGTCAGTAAAATGGTAGCTGACTGATTGGCTAGAGTAAAATGTCTCAACTTTTCATTGCACCTTTAATATAAAGATGACAGAAATATCAACAATTATACCTGATACTTTAGCTATTTCATCAATATGATAAATAAGAAAAATAAACCTACAGTATATTTAAAAGCTAACATTTATGCAGCATTCTGTATATATTATCTCATTTAAATAAGGCTCAGCTGTCTCCTTCCCCTTTGAAGCAGGAGTTTTAGGCATACACATCACCACATCTGTGTTTTCAGTTAATACAAAGAAAGTCCTCAACCATGTTCATGAAGAACAGGTGAGAAAAAGCTGTTCTCTGCAAATGGCTTCACTTTTTTTCAGTGAAATATGAGGCAAGATTTTGAGATGAATGGGTTGGGATAGGGGAAGCTATGAGACACTTGAGAAAGGATGAAAAAGTTTAGAAAATCCACTGTGGTGAGTGGGGCAGTGAATCAATGAGGGAGGAATAAAAGAACTGCTTTGCTGCAGTGAGGACCCTATTAAGATCAAATACCATGGCGGGGCACCTGGGTAACTCAATGGATTAAGAGCTAGATCTGTAGATGGGAGGTTCTGGGTTCAAATCTGACCTTCAGACACTTCCTAGCTGTGTGACCCTGGGCAAGACACTTAACCCCCATTGCCTAGCCCTTACCACTCTTCTGCCTTGAAATCAATACACAGTATTGATTCTAAGACCTAAGTAAAGGTTTAAAAAAAAGATCATATAAGATAAACTTGTAGTAGATCTTGTTAGCAAAGTTTTGTGATTTCCTTTGGCTTCATTCGGCAGCAAATGAGTAAGTGTGAGGACAACAGATAGTGGAAATCATCCAAGGTTATGGTTTGATAAGACAAAATAGAATAAAGGAGCAAAGAATTCAGAGAAGTAGACAGTATGGAGACAAACTCTTTTACCAAGGTTATTATGATGAAGAAGGAAAGAGTACAATCAGGGCTAAAGGCAAAATATAAACTTTTAAAGTTTTTGCACACATAAAAGCAATTAGGATAGAGTTAGAAAAGAAAAGGTAGAGCGGGAAGAAATATTTTCAGCAAATATTACTGATATGCAAGATCTACTGGAATCAGACAAAAATGTAACACTAAGAATCATTCTAATAGACAAGGGATTGAAGATAAACAGTTTTACAAAGGAATGCAAACTATAAATTACCACATAAAAGAGATTCTAAATCATTACTAGTAAGAGAAATATAAATTAAAGCAACTTAGAGGATTCAGGTCATACCATACAAAATGGGAAACTTGGCAACAGATAATACTGCAAAATGGAAAGATAGATAAGACTATCCCTCCCATTCTTCTTGATGGAGTTATGAAGTTCCAAGCCATTCTCAATATGAATTTGAAATTATATAAGAAACATCACTGAACTGCTCACATCATTTGACTCATCAATTCTACAAGTGGGCATGTATTACTACAAGTAGGGGAAAGATGAGGGTATGCCCTTCAATTGGGGAATGGCTGAACAAATTATGATATATGTTGGTGATGGAATACTATTGTGCTCAAAGGAATAATCAACTGGAAGAATTCCATGTGAACTGGAATGACCTCCAGGAATTGATGCAGAGTGAAAGGAGCAGAGCCAGAAGAACATTGTACACAGAGACTGATACACTGTGGTAAAATTGAATGTAATGGACTTCTGTTCTAGCATCAATGCAATGACCCAGGACAATTCTGAGAGATTTATGGAAAAGAATGCTACCCACATTCAGTGAAGAATTACAGGAGTGGAAACACAGAAGAAAAACAACTGCTTGAACACATGGGTTGAGGCAGACATGATTGGGGATGTAGACTTGAAACAACCACATCAATGCAACTATCAATAATACGTAAATAAGTCTTCCACTGACCACACATATTAAAACCAGTAGAAATGCAAGTTAGCTATGGGGGGTGGGGGGAAGGTTGAGGGGGTGAAGGGTAAAATAAAAACATGAATTATGTAACCATGGAAATTTTTTCTAAAAATAAAAAATCAAGTTGAAAAAAAAAATATTATAATACTGTATACATTGTGAGACACAGTCACTGTCTCAGATAGAAGTTTTTGCTTAATTATTTTTATTTATCAGAGGAAGATTTAAGCCTAAAGGAGGAGAGAAGGAGAGTTGAAATGCTGGATTTCCATAAAGACATAAAAAGTATCAATATAACATACTAAATAAAAGCATCACCAAAAATTATCAGCTAGAAATTAAGTACAATATTTCTGAAAATTTAATACCTCCATGTGGAATCTTTGGATTTTCAGGGAGTCTTCCAGGATCGGTTATTGAGGCTCTCACTAAGGCCACCAAACAAAACATGGCAATACCATAGAAGACTGGAAAAAAAAGATAACCATTTACCAATAAAGATACTTGCCATTAACTTTAGACTTTAAAATACATACTTTAGTATATATTGTAAAAATAAAATAATTTTCCAAGAATAAAATAGGTCTCATTTAGTGACCCATTGAAACTAACCATAAGTTCTCCAGCCTTAAATAAAATAAAACTCTTATCTTATGCCTGAACTATAACAATATAACCTTATCTGAATATTCCCATACCTAGTATCTTCCCCAGTTTAATCCAGCATATACAAGTCTAATCACTTTCAAGCCCTTGCTTAAAAATGTTCATTGGTCCTTCATTACCTAGTGTGCAATACCTAAACACCACACCCTGATATTATAGGTTCTCTGCAATCTGACATCTGTATAACCTTTCTGCTCCAGACAAACTGGTCTACTTACAGTGCCTTTACTCACACTCTTCATTCCAATACTCCTACAAATTCCTCACTTATCCTATGAGAACTGTTTTTAAGTATCATCTGCTCCATGAATCCTTTTCTGACCACTCAATAATAGGTTCTCTCTCCCAAAATCTTCTTTACATACTACTGTATATAATAAAAAACAAATTCATGGCTGAGATGTTCTTGGGAATTTTTAATTTTTTAAGTGTTTGTGAAAGAAATAACAATTTGGAAACTAGTATTTGGAAACAGATATATTAATACAAACTTGAAACAAATATATGCTATGGATGTGGACAAAAGTCTGCCCTGCTCATCTGATACAAAGCCTGGTGCCTTGGCATTGCATGTAGATTTTATGAGATCAGTAAAATGAGCAAGTCTCTTCATCTCCCTTGGCCTGAGTTTCCTATCCTCTAAAAAGAGGAGGCAGGACTAGATGATCTCTTAACAAGCCCCCCAAAAGGCAGCATTCTACATGATTCTACATAAAGTAGACAAGTTCAAAACTAGTAGATCCTCCAATTAAAGAGGTACCTGATAGGTTATAACTGACAATGAAATATAAAACAATAGTTTCCAAAAATCAATTATCACATAAAAATAAAACAAGATTTCACAAAGACAAATTACCAAATATCTCAACAGGATACATTATTAAAACAGTGTCAACTAACAATAAGATGTATGAGAACATCTTTCCAACTGTCTTGGTGTATCAGTGCCTACTAGATTTTATTAATAGCTAAAAACTTAAAAGTTTAGAAATTCTTTCATCAGCTTTTTCTCTAGGGAAAGAAATATACTGGAGATGTAGGACAGATTTAATATTACTCCATTTTCATGGGGTAGACTGATCTTTTTTATTGATTATTCTTTGTAGCTTCTAAAATTTTTTTCCTTATCCAAGTAGAATTAAAATTCAAAATCAGGCAAGTTTGTATACATTTCCCATTTCCTCAAGTACTCAATAATGTAAGTTGATGAATCAGGTAAGCTAGTCCCCTAGGTCTAAAGAGTTTCTTCTAAAAGTATAAGACAACAGAACACAACATAATGCAAGAAAGCAGAAAGAAAGCCCATAGATTTAGAGCTAGGAGGGACTTTAGAGGCCAAATTAATCCAACTAATTTTTTATATGATAAAACTGAGGCCCAGAGACCTTCAGTGACTTTTCCAAGGTAAGATAGCTAGTAACTATCTATGCCAGGATCCAAATTCAGGATTTCCTAACAAGTCTATTGATCTATCTACTATCACCAATCTCTCTCAAAATAAAAAAAGTCTAAGTAGAATAAGAAAATTGCAACCTTAAAATTCAAATATATTAAAAACAAAGAATACAAATCACAAAAGTCTAATGAACATAAGTAGATTTTGACATCATTTATTGACTGAAGGAATTTGTAGGAATTATCTGTCCATCTCTCTAGCTTCATTCATATTACATTGCTTTTCTAAGAGATGGAAGTCATTGGAAAAAAATCTCATAAACAAACACACTCCTAACTAATTTTACCAGAGTCCAGTTTAGTCTAGTAAATGATACATGCTAGGCAAATTAACCATCTAAATAATACTGGAAAGCGAAATTGTTAAAATACTGCAAATCAAACTTTTCGACCATTCACTAAAACTCTATTTCCTAATGCACATCCACTAGCAAAGTGGTATCATAGTGACAAGTCTTGTTTTGAAACTCTGCTCAAACAATTAGGCACTTGAAGTATTATGTTAATGTTATTTATCATTATTGTTATATGTATGATTGCAAAATAACAAAAACCTCATTTAAAATATTTCATATGAACAAGGCTTCTACAGTGGATTCCCAAACTTGCAAGAGCTATTCTAAAATCCAAATTGTTCTCAATGTTATTATAAGTGATGTTAGAACTGAATGGGGCCTTAGAGAGCTAATTCAATCTTCTCATTTGAGGAAAATAAGGTCTACCTAAAGATGTAAATGAATGCTCAATATCATCATGGGAAGTGGTAGATCATTCAGTTTGTTTTCTTAGTGATGTTTCCCTACCCCATTCCAAAAACTCTTCCTTCATGTCATCATGTTAAAGCGAGGACTTAAAAAAACTTTAGTAAGATATTTTCATAGAATTATAAATTGAGATGATATGGATCTGAGAGGTCACTAACTCTACCCCTCTGTTTTACAAATGGGGAAAATGAGATTCAGAGAAATTAAATTTGTCCCCAAAATACTCAGTCAATAAGTGTCCAAAGATCAAGTCCAAGATGGCATTTAAAGTCAGTTTTTCCTGACATGGAGTCCAGAACTCTATCTACTACATCAAGCTACAAATGTTAGGCCATTTTTTTCAGAATGCTTTCTCAAGACTCAATTTTTTGGAACTAAATTATTTGGTACTAAAAGGAAAGTCATTATTATCCAAAAACATTTACATGGAGAAAAAGTCTGTTATATAAAGAAAAAACAAAGACATATAAACTTACATATTATCAATATGCCTGGAATATGTCCTTCTTCATAGTGAGGAAAGAGGACAATTTTGGGAATTATAACAATATTGTATAACCAGACAAAGACAATCAAACCCATGCAGCACCAACCATGTGGGTCAACAACAAAGTGAATCCGTAGACCCATTGTATAATTTTATGACCAATAGTCAACAAGGAAAGGTGATCCTAAAGGAGAAAAAATAAATTAGATTAGATGAGAAAAGGCAGAATAGCATTTCTGCTCAAAAGAAAATAATTTTCATCAAACGCTTTCCACATATTTAATTTTTCTTTTAAAAAATACAGTCAACATTCAAACTTTGCCACTAAGTAGAAGGAAGAAGATGGATGGAAATATTTTTTATTTGATAAGCATTTTGCAGAGAGGATAGAAATGAAGATTATGATTTCACTAGGATTGGGAATAAAGAATCCTACTATCAATGCATTTCAGCAATTGTTCGGCATTTAGAATGTTATTCTGGGGCATGGAAAAACTAAATAATTTGGCCAAGGTCACTCAGTCAGTAGGTACCATAGACAGGACTTGAATCCAAATCACTGCCTTTGAGGTCAATTCTCAACCTTTTATATCATGCTGATTCATATTTGGAAAGTATAAAATTATTTATTTTTAATTTTTAATCATTAATATATTTTAAGGAAGGTGACTAAAATGTTTCCTTTCAAGTTAAGAGAAATGATAACCAGATACATTTGGACTCACAGAAGTAGAAACCAAAAATAATCTATTAGTGATATGTAACTCTCTAAAAATCCCAAAAAAGGAAGAGTTTGTTCTTCAAAAAAATCAATCTGTAATGTTCCTATTATATCTGGATTTTTATTTTTCAATTCAGCTTTATTACTATGCCACCAAAGTACCATTTGATTGACCTGGCAATTAGATACTTATGCTATATGTAGCATGGTATCAAATTAAGTATCTTAAAACACTGCATAAACACAACTTTTAAAATTAATAAGCTCAAGAATTTTACTGGGAACACAATATTAATGGGAATGGGAATTTTGGTGAAATTCTCCAAGTTCTGCTATGATTTCCTGCTAACATACTTGAATGTATTATTAAATGAAAAGTTGTATCATATATGTAGGCAGGTCTGTATCAATGATATTCAAAGCTAGCAACTATTCTAGAAGGAATTTTGTAGCAAATGTTTCTCTTGCAAAAAGGTTCTCCCTATAAACAAATAAATAATGATGAAGCCAAAAAATACAAATGATCAGAATTAAAGTCTTTCCAACTGACCAAATTTCAAAAACACTTAGAATAATGGGGTCAAAGAAGAACATCACATTTCTACTCATTCTAAAAATAACAATAGTGCCTAGTCCTTTTAAAAAATCAGCAGTAATTTGATTATCTTTACATTAGAAAGGCTAAAATATATGCTGATCTGATTAAATTTAGGGCAGCTCCAGAGGATGAAGCATGCTACAAACTGCTCTGCATCATCATTAAACTTAGAGAAGCTTGTGTACTAGATAACATCAATCCCTAACATTTGCAAAAATAATTTTAAGCATATTAACTTTTAAATATTCTGATTCATTTTATATTAAAATCAGGCTGCAGAAAATTCTTTAAGCAGTTTCAATTACTTTCACAAACCTTTTTTTTTAATGCTTAACTCCTGACAAAACAGGAAAGTAATTTCATTACCTATTCTTAAATTAACTATCATTCAAATCTACAAAATAATAAATAACTTAAGTCTTCTCAATGGAATTAATCCATTTTGATTCTCAACTATTGGCTGAAATGAATTAATTGAATTTCCACAAAAGAGCAAATGTTCATAATCCTAAAGTGAGAAGCCTCATTAACAGTGAATAGAATACCTTATATCACTTTTTGTCTCATATAGCATGGAAAAAAGAATGGTTTTAAAAGTTATCTCTGACCAAAACTTGTAAGAAAGAAAAGGAAGGAAAAAAATAAATGGCACATGGAAAATTTACCTGTATAACTGAAGGAAGCACAGCATAATCCTCCTAATTTGGGTATGTGAGAAGAAACAGTTGTCCTCCAACAGCTCTAAATTAGATTAAAAGAGCAAACAATATAACAGACAAATTTGGAAGGTCTCTCCACTCAGCTAACATCTATTAGGTGAGGTCAATGCCCAAACAGAAACTATTACACATCCTAAGCAGCAACCAAAATTTAATGCAATGCTGTAAGCTTGTCTTGAACAAGTGAGGCAGGAATAGCATTTGTAAAATACTTTCATTAGCTCTTGTGATTCCAACATACTAATTTGTAAATTAAATGGTGAGCTCATAACTCAAACTTTTATTTAACTAGTAGACACACAACTGACATTTCAACATTTCTTAAGACTGTATCAGGTCACTCTACTTCAATAGAGTGACTCACTTCATAAACATGTAAATTACTACAGCACAAAAAATTATAGTTCAACTCTTCTAAATTAGAGTAAATATTTACAAATTGTTTGACCTTTTCTTAATGATTAGATCTTTTCCTTTTGCTTTATCAAAGAACACTGCTTTACAACAATAGACTCTCTTCAGGTCAAAAATCATCATCTAATTAGAATAATTATGAGAAAACAATAAGTATCATTCCAATATTTTTAACATAACTTAGACAAATGCTAAATAATGGGAAATGGACAAAAAGGTCAAGATATTGATCAATGATAATCATCTTTTCCAAAAAAGTTTAATGAATTCAAAGCAATCACCATAATGAGGAAGCCAAAATAACTCAGAAATCATCTGTCTGCAAATATTTGCCAAAAAGAGACATAGTACCCAAAGGCAGCCATTCTGGAACATAAATTCATTTGTAAAACACTTTGGAGGGGAGAGCATAATATTATAAGTTGTATCACCTCAAAAAATAATGGAAAGAAGCAAAGGTAAAAATGAATGTTCTGAAGAGCTGGTAAGAAACCCTAAAAATTCACATCATTTAAGTGAATTCTTACATAAAATTAGCCCAAAGTCAACAAAAATCCATCAAAATTAAAACAGAAAGGTCAACATTTCTATAACAATTGTTTTTATCATCCAAACCACACATTGGGCCTGACACACAATTTCTGATGTATTAAATAATAAAGACAAAATGACACAAGATAAAGACTGAAAAAGGATGTTGATGGAAAAGACATAAAGTGACACAATGTAAATGTAAAGTAAGTAGAGAACTGAGGAAACAAATAGGATATCCCCAAATTATTAGTGTAGTTTTAAGCTTTAATGATTCTAGAAGTATAAATGTTACAAACTTCTCAAAATAATATTCCAAATGTTAACTAAAATTTTAAAGTATTGATGTTTCTTATTAAAATTCAAAATATCTATTGTCTTGTGTTATATACATTACTCTAATTGATTTTTGAACTTCTTAAAAACTTTAATCAGCTACCAGGTTGCAACAATAAATAGACACTGGTCCTATAATCAGGTAGACTCATCTTCCCAAGTTCAAAACTAACCTCCGATATTTACTGAAAAGTCAAACCAACTGAAAAATGACTAAACAAACAACAAAAAAATAATCAATTAATGCTCAGTGTTTGAAAAAAAAACATACCTGACATAACTCTATAAGAAAAAGTCTGAGGAAGACAGATCAGGTCACTTATATGTCCAAGCAAGAGGATCTCCTTGGCTTAATTCATTCAGAAATTCTCTTACACACAATACAATAACAAGGGAATTGATCTTGTTAAGATTTTAATTTAAAATGTATTATTAAAATATTTAAAAATAATTATCTTTTCAAATGAGGTCTTTGTAAATTTGTAACATTTATTATTTCTTAAGTTACTAAAGCTTACAACTATACCAAGATTTTTGGGATGTCCTATATTGTTTTCCTGGATCCTTGATTATTTCCATTGCATCAATTTATGTCTTCCCATTCAGTTACTTTTTCAGTCTTCATCTTAACAAATACTATTCAAAGAGGACTCTCATCAAGGAGTATAAAAATAAACAACTAAAAACTATAAATATTTAACTTACAAACTTACCAATTGCAAATTTGCTGAGGTGGCTATTACTTGTAATTTTTGTAGCACTAATTAGGAATTTTTTTCTTTCTTCATTCTTTAATACTACATCTGACCAAATGGATCCATCTTCAATAACAGTTCTCCTTGAAAGCCTATTAATGTTTTAATAAAAAATTATGACTCACAAAAATGAAGTAGTAGTTAAAAACTCTATGAAAATACCAGTTGTACACACTTAACCTCAGAACTAAAAAGAACGAATGACTCAATTCTGTAGTTTTACCCAGAGTCTCCTTATCTCCCCTGAAATTTGATTGCCAAGGTTTAGGAAATTACATACTGATGAGTTTTCTTCTATTTTCTGTCCAATTATATCACTGTAATAAAAATATACAGGAGCTTGTCCCCCTTCATTTATCGTCCCTCTCTTACTCCAAACAAACTGCCATTCCTTCAAGGTCTTGCCCTACACTCTCCTTTTCACAGTCACACTTGTAGGAGGGTGTAAAAAAGTAACTACACTCAAATATGTTTCCATACTTCCCACTCACCTTTCTCCTTTGCAATCTGGCTTCTAAAACTAAGTTAAACTGCTCTCTCATAGGTAACCAATCTTTCAATTACTAAGTCTTTTCTCAGTCCTCTTCCTTCTTGGTTTCTCTGTCCACAATGTTGAACTGTACCACCACTCCTTCCTGAATGCCACATTCTCCTACTTGAGTTTTCATGACATTGTTTTTACTGGATTCTTTCCCTATTTCTAAGGCCAATTCTTTTGCAGCTCCTTTGTAGATATCCCTATCTAGAGATGTCCCTCAAGTCTTTGTCTTGGGCTCTCTCCTTTCTGGATGCTATCAGAAAGGTTAACAGCTCCCATATAATTCATTATCATCTCTATTTAGATGAATCTTATCGTCTATGTATCTAGCTGTAATCTCTCTAACTCCAGTCCCACATTACCTAGTGAACTAAACATCATACCCACCATAGGCCAAATGGAAGTCATTGCCTTCTCTGACCCTCTTAAAGGTATCACCACCAGGCCAGTGGGCCATAAAGAATAATGATGACCTGGGAGTAATCTTGGACTCCTTCTCCCTCTTCCCACAAATCCAAATAATCTTCACATCTTCTCAATTCTATTCCCACAACAGCTCTTGATTTTGCTTCTTTCTGCTCATAGCCACTGTCCTAGTTCAAGTCTTTCGTTTCCTCTAGATTCTAAGAAAAGCATCCTGATTGGAGGTAGTCATAGTAGAGCTGGTCTTGGAGCCAAGAATACCATCTTCCTCACTACTGCAAGACTAGTCTACCAGTGATCAATTAAACTTAGCATTCTCTCTCTCTCTCCTCCCTGCCTCTGCACATCCCCCATACCTAGAGCATACCTCTTTCTTGTGTCTTCCTCTCTAAATATTTATGGCTTCCTTCAAGGCTCACCTCAAGTGCTATTTCCTCCATGAACCCTTCCCTGGATCTCACAAATTACTAGTCCTCTCTCTCTCTTTAAAGTATTTTTACTTACTTGTTTGGTTATACATTGTATAATCCAGTAGAATTTAATTCCTCTTCAGGCAGATGTTTTTATTTGTTTGTGTTATTTGTTTTACTTCACCTTCACCTCATAGAATCCCTATCTTCCTGTAAAGTGAGCTCAGGAGCTAATTCAAACACAAACCCTTTCTTGCTTCCCTCACATAAAAATACTTTCACTCTTGACATTACAAGATCACAGGATCACAGACTGAGATCAGGAAGGGCTATAGAAGTCATTAAGTCTAAACTGATATTTAATGGATGAGGAAATGTGTATATATTTTTGTTTACTTTTTTTTTGTATGTGCATATGCTATATACTCCCAGTAGAATGTAAACTCTATAAGGGCAAGAAAATTTTGTTTTTGTATCCCACATACTTAATTTTTGCCGAATAACCTCAATTGTAAGCTCTATTTTTTCTTTATTTCTTCTAATTTGATACTTACTTTGATCTTTCTTTTAATAAGTCAATGATTTGACCAGTTACATAAAAGTTATTTGAAGAAAATGACTTCAACAGTAACCAGATTTTCCCCGATAATTGGTGATGTTGTTTGGCATTTGCCATATCCAGGGATTCATAATTCTCTTCTCAAAGAAAGTCACGTCATATAGGCATGAGTTTTTCTATAATCTAAGATCCTTGTGATACTCTCTTTTCTTATACATGAATTATAATTTTCACTGTTCTCTCCTATGCCAACTTTTGTATTGACTATTTGATTATCCTCTATTCATCCTCTACAACATGTTGACAATCTTCAATTTATTGTGCATTAAAGGCTTAGCTTTAAGTGTCACCCACTTTAGAGGCCTTTCCTCACTCCCCCATGTTCTCATATACCAACCAGAAAACCACTGTGTATCCATTTTGTATATATCTTGAACTTCTCTGTGAACATGCTGAGTGTGCCCCCAGGAGAACATAAGTTCCTTGAGGGCAAGGGCTCTCTACTCTCACATTTATATCCTTAGTCCCCAGGACAGCACTTGCCATGTAGCAGTGCCTTGATAACTGCTTTTTAATTAATTGATTAATCTACAGCAATCTTTTTATAAATTTATAATATCATGAACAATATAACCCAAGATGATTAAGTGTCCCCTAAAATGAGGTTTCTTGTTGCCTGAAGACTCAAAATAAAAACAATTTTGCTTACTCCTTTGCTTGCCTCACACAGGAGAAGCTGTTGTCCATTTACCCACAACTTTATAGTAAGAATATCAAGATTAATATGATTCTATTCCTTCTCTAATAGATCTACTCACTGATTGCTGAAAAAAGATCTCACATTTTAAGTGTCAACAGCTAAGTTAATGGTTATAGACAGTCCAAAAATTGTATTGATTAGCACCCTCACATTTTTAAAAAGGTGATTTTCCTCACTTTCAGAGCCAGCCTGCCAATGCATTATTAAAAGCACTTTGGTTTGTTGACTGTTATACCCAACCTCCTATGAACTCTAAAAGAAAGCCCCATTACACAGTGACCAAATTGAATTAATACATTTTTCTTTATTTCAATCCATGAAATTCTGAATACTGGGTCATTGCAATGAATCCCGTGAATCTTACCTAAGGCAACACAATTTGTACTTGATCCCACTTCAGGCATTCAATAGCTGTGTGACTCTGAGGAAGTCACTTCATTTCTTCAGCATCAGAATCTTCATCTGTAAACATGGGGATAATGGAATCCAGAATACTTTTTTTGACAGAGATGCTATAAGGAAAATTTGACATATTTGTAAGAAAAGAAGCTTTTGCTTCGTGACCCTGAGCAAGTCACTAACCCCCATTGTCTAGCCCTTACCACTCTTCTGTGTTAGAACCAATACATAGTATTGATTCTAAGGCAGATGGTAAGAGTTAAAAAAAAAAAAAGAAAGAAAAGAAGCTTTGTAAAACCTAAAGGAAGATCTGAATGTGGTTTTTTTTTATTTTAATTTAGATTATCATTACTTGGCAGAGTTTAAGCCATGGTTTTAAAGAAATCAGTCTGAAAATAAATAATAATAATGAAAATAGTTCACACTTAAATAACACTTCATAGTTTACAAAATTTAACAATATTCTGGAAGGCAGGTAATGAAAGTAGCTTTAATACCATTTTATAGATGAAAAAACCAAAATGCTAAGAGGAGGACTTGTTCAAGATCACATAGGTGATAAGAAGTCAAAGTACTACTAAGCATAGCACTGGAACAATGTTTATGCTGTATGCTTACTTCCAACTCTATGATTCTGTCATTCCACAACAGTAGTACACTAAAAAGGTACATTTTAATTAGGGCATTAGGAATATGAAAATTTTTACAGATAAGTAATTTTTCAGAGTATTAGCAAAGTCAATTTTAAACCACATTTTAAAAATATTTCAACTACCTTGTGGTAAATTAAACAGATCTCAGCTATAGACCCAATGGACACAGTTTTTGATTTGTCATGGAAAAGGAGAGTGATACAAAAAACAACAACCAAAAAAAAGTGATGGCTTTGGAGTTAGAGGTCTGGGTTTGAATACTAGTTCTGTCACTTATTAGCTATATGATAAAATAAGCATAATACCAATAAGTCCCTACTTCACAGTTCTGTTGTGAGCATGATGAGATGATCAGTAACAAACAAGTATTAAGTGCCTACTATTGTCAGACATGGTACTCTGGGTTGGATATGCAGAGTTAAATAAGGAAAAGTTCCTGCTATCAAGAAACTTACATTCTACAGAGGAAGTCACATGGCAGTATATGCAATGTGATCCATATAAAGGGTTTTGTAACTTTTAAAGATTTATATATCAGTAGTTACTATTATGTACTATTTTTAAATGTGCTCTACTTCCTATTTCCTATATAAGCTTCAAAGTTCTATCTATTTAGCTATACTAAGTCAAAAGATTATACAAAAGGTGATGGAATTATAAAATTGTAATCTAAAAATTGTGATTTTAAAATAGAAACCTAATAATGATTCTTTAAGTGGATATTTTAAATAAATCCATGCCCATTTAATGCTCTCAAGGTATAATAAAGTCAAAAATATTCAGGAAAATGGCCTTAAGTCAGGGTAACATACTGGTTTAAATTTACCTGGAGATACAATATGAGTTCTCTTTCTAATTATACCACTTATCAGGTATTTCCTGTTACCTTTAAAGAAAGCAAGGGAGATCCATCTAGATGGTGCAGGAGGATTAGAATGGAATTCTGCACTTTGGCCTTTGCCCTGACTCTACCTCATGGGTGGAATGCTCTCTCTTCACCTCCACTTCCTAGTTTCCCTGGCTCCCTTGAAGCCTCAGCACAAATACCACTTCCACAAGAGGCTTTTCCCATTCTCCCTACCTCTTTTCATCTCCACTGCAAATCCCTTCCCCCTCAAAGATTATATCCTACTAATGCTGTGTATATCTTACATGTACTTAGTTATTTAGATGCTGTCTCTTCTATTACAATTTAAGCTCTGAGGGCAGGGGCTACTTTGCCTTTCTTTGTATTTCTAGGGTTTAGCACATTGCTTGACACTTAATAAACATCTAATAGACATTTGATTTACTGGTCCTAGGTTCCTTCCTCTCCCTATCTACAAAACAGCCCTTTACAATGTTCAGATCTCTCCTCAGACACCTACTACACTTTAGATGAATCACTTGACATTCTGATACCTCAGTTTCTTCACATTCAATTCTGCATCTATGATAACCCTGGTAACATTTCTGAACTTTTAAGAAATGTGCTACATGTTTCACATAGTGAGTCTAAACTCCTGTACTCTTATTCAAAATCGTTTTCAATTATAACTTGCAAATAATTATGTTTGAACCATTTCATTTGCCCAAATATAACTAAATTCAAGAAGAGTCCCATCAAAAAAGAAATGTGTGTTTTTGTTGGTAACTGGAACTTCAGAACAAGGCTTAATGAGTTTTAAAAACTCTGTCTGGAATTTGTATGAAATAATAAGTCCAAGCTAATTGAAGAGCTACAGAGAGCATGAGAGGTAGATATGGTACAGTGGCAATAATGATAAAAGAGCCCAAAGACCATGGATTATTTAGTTTCGCTACCTTTTTGGGACTCGAAGGGAAAATAACAACCACCTAAGAGTTATAATTGCTTAATTTTGAGATCTAGTAAAGGCACAGAACAAGAAGTTAAACTACAGAATCAAAAATGTAAGAGCTGTTAGATCATCTCAAACTTTTCATTTTATAAATGAAGAACCAAAGCCCCAAAGATGAAGGGAATTGTCTAAAACTGAATTTCTACTAAGTGGATAAATTCAACCACAGGTCTCCTAATACCCAATCTGTCCTATTTCCATCATACTATATCTTTATTCATTTTATTATATTTTCTTTCCAAGTGATATCTATAACAACATTTTAAGAGGTTTTATGCTACAAAACAATAATAGTTCAGTTTTATATTGCTTTGCACTTTATAAAATACGGTCCTCATGACCTAGTTATGGACAGCTAGAATTATATTCACTTTACAGATGAAGAAACCAAGGCTCAGAGTCGTTGCCCTATTGCTAATAAGCATCTTCAAAATCCAAGTCCAGTGGTCAATTCACTTTATCATTCATAGACTACTGTGTCCTGATAATGAGTGAGATAAAACAAGCAGGTGATACAAACTTTGAAATTTTAATTAAGACTACAGAAAACATCTACAAAGAAGTAACCTACCCATAACCTCAAGAAATAGAAAAAGGAAGCCTTTGGACATTTTTACACTTTTTTTTTTTCAAGGAACTAAGAGCTCTGGAGGGAAAAGAAGCAGTTTGAAGATAAGGGTTCAAAAAAGGTAGAACAGAGGCAGGGCATAATAGCAGGAAAGATAAAGGAGAAAGCACAAGATAAAAAGGAAAGAGAAGGAATAGAGGGATATAGAGTGGGGAATGAGAAATGGATCTAGCAAAAAAGTTCTACACTTCAGCAGGTGGGGGAACAGACAAGCATGTTTGAAGCTGCAGATCAAAAAGTTGTAGGAATCTGAAGTGAAAGTGACTGAAGAAAATGAGGGAAAAAATGAAGGAGAAAAAAAGAATAAGTTGAAAAGGGACAGGAAGAAGAGAAAGAAAAGATAATTTTATATGCCAGTACCAGAAAAAAATCAAAAGAGAAGAGCAAGGGGAAAGGAAATATATTAAGAGGAAGAATATTGTATTAGGAATAGGAATGCCGCTAAAAATAGGAATAAGGGGGTGGGAAAAGGGGGCAATAATGAATAGAAACTGATGGATGAAGAAAAGAACTAGAAGGAGAAATAGGATTAAGAAAGAAATAAAGGAGTAAGAAAGAAGAGAGGGAATGAGACAGAAGAGGAAGAATAGGAATCAGGGACAGAGGTAAGAAAAAGGAGGAAGATAGAGAAGAAGCAAAGAAGGAATAGGATACAGCCAAAAGGCAAAGGAGGAAGTAGGTACAGATTTAGTCAGTCGGTATATAAATGTTTATTAAGTGCCACTATATAGGCCAAGCATTGGAGGAAGCAAAGAATTAATAAGATTGAGGGGGGAAATAGGAGGGCGACAGTAGGCAAAAAGGATAGTGATGGCCAGAGACAGAAGGTATGTGAGGCAGAGGACAGAGGAAGCACAGGAGAAATAGGAGGCCAAAAAGACAGAGAAGGCCTAGGAAAATGAGGGGCAGGGAGAACAGAAGGAGCACAGTAGTTAGAGAAAACAGGAGGGGCCCAAGAATAGGAGCATAGAAAATGGGGACCCTGTGAGAAGGAATTGAGGGGGGCAGAAAGGAGTGGGACCAGGAGAAAAAATGGGGGGGCAGAGAATGGG